>NC_064922.1:885804852-885889852 GCF_023897955.1 Schistocerca gregaria
GATATGTGAGTGCCTCAAAGACTTCTTAAGTAATAAGTTGTTCTCAACTATGTATTCATCAGAGACAAGGATATTGTGAGGAGTTCCCCAGAGAAGTGAGATAGGACCACTTTTATTCTCTATATGCATAAATATCTGACAGACAAGGTGAGCAGCAATCTGAAGCTGTTTGCTGATGACGCTGTGGCATACAGGAAGTTGTCATTGACTGACTGTAGGGGGATACACAACTACTTCGCCAAAATTTCTAGTTGGTGTGATGAATGGCAACTTCCTCAAAATGTAGGAAATGTAAGTTAATGCAAATGAGTGGGTAAATAATCCAGTAATGTTTGAATACAGTGTTAGTAGTGTGTGCTTGACACAGTCACATTGGTTAAATATTTAGCCTAACATAGCAAAGCTATATGAAATGGATTGAGCACATCAGGACAGTAATAGGGAAGACAAATAGTCAACTTCATTTTATTGGGAGAATTTTAGGGAAGTGTTGTTAATCTGTAAAGGAGACCACATATAGAAGACTACTGTGACCCATTCTTGAGTACGTCTCAAGTGTTTGGGATCGCCACAGGGCTGGATTAAAGGAAGACATTAAAGCAATTCAGAGGCAGGCTCCTAGATTTGTTACTGATAGGTCCAATTAACATGTGAGTATTACGGAGATGCTTTGTAAACTCAAACAGGTATCCGTGGAAGGAACACGATGTTCTTTTCACAAAACACTATTTTGAAAAATTTAGAGAACCGACATTTGAAGTTGACTGCATAATGATTCTATATCGCCAACCTACATTTTGCTTAAGAATCATAAAAATAAGAAAAATTAGGGTAGCCTACACACAGTCCATTTGCACTCACTTCATTTGTGAATGGAATGGGAAAGGAAAAGAATAGTAGTGGTACAAGGTGCCCTCCACCATGCACTATACAGTGTAGGTTGAATGGAAACAATTCTGTTGAGTTGGTGAAGCCAACTAATATGATTACAAAATCTTGGTTCATTCATTCTCATCTCTGTCCCACATGGTCTTAATCATTCACAGATGTAAAAAGAGTCAAAATTTTATATTAACTGACTGAAGCAGCCACAGGTCTAATTCAATAAAGCATACTAACAACATATTATGACTAGTACTTATCTACTTAGACTGATAATTATGGGAATTAATTCTGAATTATTTTATTATGATGTAGTTCAAATTATATGTTACATTGTAGTGGGAATAACTAATCAGGTTTCATTTACATAAATTTGGAGCATTTTTTTTTCTTTTCTTTTTTGGTTTCCAATTTCCAGTCTCACGTTTGTTGGCAACTAGTTATAGATTTTTGTCCAAAACATAAAACTCCATTCTCACCCCTACACAAGCATGCATAATCTATGTAGAAATTGATTTCAGTTACAGTGTTGATATTCTGAATTTCACTGTTACCCAAGTTTTTTTGTAATTCCAAGTAGCATCAGCCCCAAAGGGCTCCAATTACTGGGGCTCTACTAGATTAGATTAGATTAATACTTGTTCCATAGATCATGAATACGACACTTTGTAATAATGTGGAACGTGTCAGGTTAATAAAAGATGTCTGTACAAGATATTACATTACACAAAATATTGCATGACACTAATGTTTAAGCTAGTTTTTTTTCCTTCTCCTCCCTTAATTTATATCTAAAAATTCAGCCAGTGAGTAGAAGGAGTTGTCATCTAGAAATTCTTTTAATTTATTTTTAAATGTTGATTGACGACTATCTGTCAGGCTTTTGATGCTGTTTGGTAGGTGACCAAAGACTTTTGTGGCAGCATAATTTACCCCTTTGTGTGCCAAAGTCAGATTTAACCCTGCATAGTGAAGATCATCCTTTCTCCTGGTGTTATAGCTATGCACACTGCTATTACTTTTGAACTGGGTAGGATTATTAACAACAAATTTCATAAGTGAATATATATACTGTGAGGATCCCTAGATCCTTAAATAGATGTCTTCAGGATGACCATGGGTGGGCTCCAGCAATTATTCTGATTACACGTTTTTGAGCAATGAATACTTTTCTACTCAACGATGAATTACTCCAGAATATGATGCCAGTGAATGAAAGTAGGCATAGTAAGCTAATTTACTGAGATTCTTGTCACCAAAAACTATAATTCTTATGTTGATTTGTACACTCTGTCCTCTGCTGTTCACACATATGTAAAACCACTGTAACAAAAAGAAATGTATAGTGCGTCCTTTACATTGCAAATGTATTTTTAAAAAAATATCAAAAAAATGTATGCTTCCTCAACAATGGTATAACATGTATCCTATATCACGAACATGAGTTAATGGATAAATAAATAAATAAAATGACACACATTCCCCTGCTAATACATTTTGCTTGCACTATGACTAGTAGAATTTGGAGATACTCAAATTAGTAGTTACTTTCTCCACAGTCAAAAATAAAATTATGTAAATGATACCTCAGAAACTACTCTGGTGTTAAACTATTACTTTAAATCCTGTAACTGCTCACAGGAAATGTTACACTCATATGCTCTGAGGTGAATATGTTGATGGCCTCATGCAAACTTTTACCTCTCAGCTCATGAAGTTATGTTTCTCCTCAGAGCACATTAATACATATAAACAGTCATATCGTCCCAGTGCTGTGAGAGGTCTGGGGTGATGTGTTATGATGGATGGACGAAGTGACACACAGAATAAAGAGGCTATTTACTTATTTTATTCATTTACGCATCTGTAAACAATGTAAATTGTATGGATGTTGTCAACACATAAATTCATAAAATACAGAGACAGAGAGAATAAAAGTACACAATTCCACACATAGATAGATACATACATATCTTGTCTCACTAAGTTACCCATTTGACATTGTATTTCACTGTTCTATTGAACATATTGTAAAATGGCTCTTAATTGCAACAATTAATAATTAGCATAATTGTCCAAAATTTACACATCATTTTAGGTAATCCTTTATGGAACAAAAATACTTTCCAAACAAATACTTTCTTTGTTCCATTGAGATTTAAGTTGTGGCTGGATCTGGTTCCATGTTCATGCAGAGACCTGTTCGTTGGGTACTGATCAACGTTCTTTTCAATGTAGATAACTGTTGGCATAATGTACTCACTTGGAACAGTCAAGATTCCCGTAGATTTAAACAACTTAGTGCAGTGAGTTCTCTCGCTACTTTTTGTCATAATTCGTACAGTCCTTTTTTTTTTATCTTAAAGATTGTTTGTCTGTTCTGCTCATTTGTTGCCCAGAATGTTTTCCCATAACTCATCACAGAGTGAACATATGCAAAATATGTTATGGTGCTTGAGCTACTACACACTGAATTTTTTATTCTAAGAGCAAAGCATATTGAAGCTATTTGTTTCCTTAGAGCAATGACACAATCAGTCCATTTTAGTTGTGCATCAACACGCAACCCTAGAAATTTTATTTCTCATATACATTCTATGACCTCATATTTCATTTTTAAAAAATTATTTGTGGTTTTCTGCTTATGTAGAAACTAATACTCTTGGTTTTCTTTAGATTTAAAGTTAAATTGTTGTTGTCTACCCATCTGCATGCATGCAGGAGTGTTTCTTCAGATTTGCCATTTAGTACACTTGGTGATGTTTCACAAATTAGCAAGCAATACTGTTCCACCTTGTTTGACACTCTGGGGAAAATCACTGATATAGATCAAGGGTATTGGTCCAAGCATGTTTCCTTGTAGGACTCCAACATTGATGTGTTCTGGGTCAGAAAGGTGTTTCATGGTATGATTGGAGTTTATTTGTGAGCTCTCTACCTATGGCACCCTGTTTTTTTTTAGGTAGATTAGATTAGTACTTGTTCCATAGATCATGAATACGACATTTCTGAATGATGTGGAACGTGTCAGGTTCATAAAAGGTGTCTATACAAGATATTACATTAGACAAAATATTGCATGACATTCAATATTTTTATTTTTATTTTATTTATTTTTTGTAGAGGTTGGGAAATTATTCACTTACTATATCAAGAAATTCATCTAATGAGTAGAAGGAGTTGCCATTAAGAAATTCTTTTAATTTCCTTTTAAATGCTATATGGCTATCTGTCGGACTTTTGATGCTTTTAGGTAAGTGACCAAAGACTTTTGTGGCAGCATAATATACCCCTTTCTGAGCCAAAGTTAGATTTAACCTTGAGTAGTGAAGATCATCCTTTCTCCTAGTGTTGTAGCCATGTACACTGCTATTACTTTTGAATTTGTTCGGATTGTTAATAACAAATTTCATAAGTGAATATCTACATTGTAAGGCTACAGTAAAGATTTCTAGCTCTTTAAATAAGTGTCTGCAGGATGATCTTGCATGAGCTCCAGCAATTATTCTGATTACACGCTTTTGTGCAATGAACACTCTTTTACTCAATGATGAGTTACCCCACAATATGATGCCATACGAAAGCAGAGAATGAACATAGGTGTGGTAAGCTAATTTAGTCAGATGTATATCGCCAAAATTTGCAATGAGGCTAATAGCATAAGTAGCTGAATGCAAACATTTCAGTTTTACTTATAGAATAACATATTAAAATATTTGCATATCCTCATGAATCACCCTGTAGAACTGCGTTATCTGATACACATCTGAGGTTATTATTAATATTGTTTGTCACATCATTAACATAGAACATGAACAGTAAGTGTTCTAACTCAGTTTCTTGGGGCATGCCTGAAGTTGCTTCTATGTGACTCTCCATCCAAAATGCATACTGTGCCCCCCCCCCCTCTCCCCCCACACACCAAAAACTCTTCAATCCAGTCACAAACTTTGTTTAATACCCCTTATGCTTACACTTCTATTCATAAACATTGGTGGAATGCTGAATCAAATTCTTTTTGGAAGTCAAGAGATACCATATCCATCTTACTGCCTTGATCCATGAATTTGGGGATGTAATGTTATAAAAGCACAAGATGTGTGATGAAATGGCAATGTTTATGAGATCTATGTTGGTTGTTGTATTGCAAAGAGTGATTCAGGGGTGAGTGTTGGAGGTCCAAAATAAAATGCAGAAGGTTTGAAGTAGAGAAACACCACCTCTGTAGCTAAATGGTAAGTGTCGCCACCTCCTGTGCTGAAGGGACCAGGTTGAGTTCCCACTTGCCTCCTCTAATTTTTCTGAGGTAGCGAGGTCTGGAATATGGTCCGTCCTGCCTCATAACGCCAATTAAGGAACTGTTTGAATCAAGAAACAATGACTTCAGGATTCATCTACTGGCAACAATAATGGGTGGAGGAATCAACAACATGCTGATCACCCATCTCACATTCGTAAGAGGGTTGTCCAGAAAAAAAGAGTTGTTTAGTTATACAAAATTAAAAACCACAATATTTATTGGAAAAAAACAATTCTGTTACATAAATGCAGCTTCTTCCACTTCTCTACATAATCACTTCCTAAATTTAAACATTTGTCCTATCTAGCCATGAACTTCAGAATTCCTGTGACGCTCTCTTCTGTCCCCAGTTCATTAAGCTAATTCTTTGGAGATTTTCACGCCAAAAGTCACTACAATCAATGCAAATTATTTCTGTGAGACTCTTAAGAAAACTACAGTGTGCCATTCAAAACACTAGGTGAGGAATGCATTCTAGAGGAATTGTGCTTCTTCACCACAATGCCTGTCCTCACACGGGTTGTGCAACTCAACAACTGCTGAATCAATTCAGGTGGGAAATTTTTTATTGTTAACCCTACTGGCTGGACATTGCTCTTAGCAATTTCCCTAAGAATTAATTGACCACCCAGCTTAATGAACTGGCAGTAAAAGAGTATAAAATGGAATTCTGAAGCTCATGACCAGATATGACAAATGTTTAAATGTAGATGGTAACTATGCAGAGAAAAGGAGGAAGCTTCATGTCTGTAACAGAACTTTTTTTTCTAATAAATATTGTGTTTTTCATTTTGTATAACTAAAGGCTCTTTATTTCTGGGATGAGCCTCATTTGATCACTCCTCGTGCTGCCTCATAGGCAGCAGTCAGCTAGACAGAGCAGACTTAATATCTAATCCATGAATAATGTTTACATTGCACTTTTATGCTGTCTGATATGAAGGATGTCATTGTGTTTGAGATACTTCCATTATATTTGAGTTTAAAATATGTTCTTGAAATTTGACAACAGATGGGCATCAATATCAATATATGGGTCTATGAATCATCATCCACATTTCCTCACTTTCTGAACCCTCTGTATTTTATCCTGGACCTCCAGCACTCACCCTTGTATCACTGTGTACCATACACTATGAGCTCTAACAACAACAGAGTAAAATTTATTTAGTGCTGCATTCCTACCCTCTTCCTTTACTGTCTCTCATTTTCTTAGATTATGTCTCTGCTCTTCACCCCTCTAACATTAACTTGTACATATACACAGCATGTTGAAATCCCATCATGAAGGAGAGCCTTCAGGGATGTGGAACAAGTCACATTAAACATTGACTGGCAGAAAGGGATAGCGCACGCAACTATGGCAAAGCTTGCCACATTTCAGCTTCATGCTTCTTCAGTCAGTTCATGTCAGCAGATACTGCAGGCTATTCCATTTGGGATTCAACCCCTCTTGTAGAAGGTAATCCTGAGGTTGTCACAGTGTGCTCCTGAATTATCTTGAAAGACACCCACATTACTGAAATGAGTTCTATTCCATATTTTCCCCTGCCATCTTCTTTGCACCACACAGGATTTGGGCATTTGTGCTCATGTCTGTAATGGACTGTCTGGTTTGACACTGTGTTCCCACCTGCATCCAGAATGGTTGAATGCAATGCTCCTGCGTTCTGCTTGGAGCACCTATGAGAAATAATTTGTAGGTAATGATCATCAGCTGGTATTGTTAATTGTGAGCAAGCAATATGAGACAGATCTTCACTATTTTGCTCTCACAATAGCAGTCAGATACACAAATGACATTGGTACAGTGTATACCAATTTGGTGGGCTGCTTTCCTTGCTAACAACCCACTTTGCAATAAAGAAACAATATGTGCATGGTCTATGCTTGAAGTAAATCTTTTGTAAATGACTGCCACATTCTCAGATGTATGAAACAACTAAATTAAAAAATGTAAAGACAGGAACAAAGTAGTGTTAGCAGGAGTTTGTGTATCTTTGGTTGACAAGTAACAGAACCATTGTCATGTTTTAGTAATGTAAGTAAAGTAAATGTTTACAGTTTTTGTGCCTGAAATACGCTATATGTAGTTTCTACATATATGTGACATTAACTGTCTGCTAGAAATAAATATCAAGTGAATGGGTGCTGTATTAAGGCACTGGATTTGCATTTGGGAGGCACAGTGTTCAAACACTCATCTGGCTATCTAGACTTTGGTTCCCACAATTTCCTTGTCACTAAAGTGAATAGTGAGATGGTTACATTAAAAAGGTAACAGCCAATTTCCTGCTCTGTTCCACTTTATGTATGTTTGTGCAGATGTGATCATATCATTGTTTGTATTGACATGTCCTTTGACGACTATCGGAAGATGTGAGGAACTGCGGGTGGCTCATTAAAAATACAGATCAACAGAAAAGAAGTCAGTGACCAAGGTCAAAATTAACGCCTTTAAAAGTTTTAAAACTGTACTTCTAGAAGGTTTCAAATTTTACATATGAATTGAGTTTTCATCTTAATGTGAAACCTCTTTCAGGAATGTCATCTGAAATTTGAAGATTTCTCTCATCCAGGTCTGCCCTGTGTTATGAACGAAAAACTGGTTATAAACCATAAAATTTTCATTAATGGCATTATGCCATCTGTACAGTCTTACGTTTGTCAACATCAGTTCTAATACGACAAAAGTTTCTTGTTCACCATAAGCATTGAAATTATGTGGTGATACAAAACTGACACACAACATGGTACCATAACATCATTAGGTTATTTTTATGTTCTATCTTTCGCAAGTTTTTGTGATTTTTTTTTCTCCTGTATTTATACCGTATCATACAAAGTCATGTCATTTGAGTACATCTTTTACGCTCTTCCAGGAGACTCTCAGAAGGTATACCCCGGCGTGCGCGTTACACCGAACAAGAAACAGTTGTGTAAATGCAGTTATAGAGTTCTGAAAAACAATGGTACCTTTCCATCTCGTACGCTGTCCTTGGTTAAGGAAACGTCGAGTAAAAGCAGATTGCAGTAAAACCGGGCGCATCGTACCTGCAAGAGTGTTCATGACGTACATTCAGCCATTAGGCCTACAACTTGACTGCTATAAGTAATTATAGCGATTTAATTTGTTGCTTTATTTCAATATACACGAGACGTGATAGGCATTTGTAAATAAACACAATGTATACATACAGCTAATTTGTATTGGACTTGTATCACAAGGTCAAACACGCATTTATATTAGGATGTTTCGTAATGGCAGATTATTTCAAAGTTCAACGACAGTTTTTAACTTTTAAGTTGTTTTGGTAGTGCACCGTACTGGCGGCACTACGTTTTACTTGTAGTATACCACAAGTGTACTTTCGCTACTTCCAATATTTGTTTTTAACTATCCGATATACGTACTTTCGCAGTGGCGTCGGATTATTATCGACAAATGTGATCTTTGAGGGGAAATCGATAAACGGCTAAACGATTGCATATTTGCATCCGTAAAATCTCTCACAACAGCTGATCATAAACCGACATTTAACACACAATATTAGTTTGTAGAAGATCTATGGCAATGACGCGTACGGCAACTAACGCACACGCATGCTTCACCAGCACACTTGTAGGAGTAAGCACGAATATACTTGAGTGTACAAAGGAAAAATTTGCTCAAGCATCAGGCTTGTACAAGCAGCTCAAGGCTTGATCGAATTTTGATTATGCATGTTTGTGAAAGGGTTCAAACGCGTGAATGCTTGAGCGTGTGTAGCAACAATAAGGAGTCTTGCACAAGCGTTCATCAGTCCGAGTCACTCTGCACAGCCTGAATGTCTTCCGTTTTCGTTTATTTTCTTTTCTTATCGACACTGTAAATGGGGTGAATAGGATCATAGGGGTGAATAGGATCAATCATGATGGCAAAATTTTAAAACAATAGAAACTACACAGGATCGCAATAAAATATGGAAACCAGTGCGTCAATGGGTAGTATTGCCCTTCAGGAACACATTCACAAAGATTTTATGTTTCAATAGTGGCTATCCTGGCTTCTAGAGAACTCTAAAAATGTGGGAGGGGATTCCCATGTTTATGTATGTTCCGAAAACTTGGTATACAGTGGTGTGTGGTCGCGAGTTGAGTATCATCAAAATCTGTGCATCTACTGAGAACTGTGTTCTGAATTCAGATCCTGCTTTGTTTTTGGTGAGTATTAAATATATTTCCTGATTTCATTTTTTTTTTCGCTCGAACGAATGCACTTAAAAAATGGGGTGAACAGGATCAGAATAAAATAACACTATTATTGGGCTTACATTTGGTTATGGGATACTACCTGCTTGTGTTTTGAATGTTTGGTTGTACTGAATTTCCATATTGATTAAAATGCCCAGAAATTACATTCCTGACCCTTGTGGGAAACCCTACACAAAGAGAAGCAAGAATGAATTAGCCCAAGTCATTGCTGCTGTTAAAGGAGGGAACAGCATTAAGCAAGCTGCCAGAAATTTCAGCATTCCATACACAATTCTCCACTGACATTTGAGGAATAAGAATGTGCGCCCCCCCCCCCCCCCCCCCCAAGGGGACAATCTCCACTCTCCGCAGATGAAGAGGTGTTGATTGTGGACAGGCTCACTATTTGTGCCAAGTGGGGCTTTCCATTTGACCGGTTGACTGTGAGATTGTTTGTCAAAGGATTCTTGGACCAGAAAGGTAAAATTGTTAGAAAATTCAAAAATAATTTACCTGATCACGAATTCACTGTTAGCTTTTAGAAGAGGCACAAAGAAAAATTGAGTCTAAGACTTCGCCAGAACATAAAAAGAGCATGTGCTTCTGTGTTGAGAGCTGTCCTGATGGAATATTTTGATAATTTATAGAAGGAAATTAAAGATGTTCTCCCCAGTAATATTGTGAATTTCGATGAAACGAACTTAGCAGATGATCCGGTACGTGCAAAAGTGATTACAAAAACAGGATCAAAATATCCTGCGAGAGTCATGAATACCTCCAATAGGCAACATCAATTATGTTTGCTGCTGCAGCAAATGGAAAACTGCTGCCTTTGTATGTTATTTATTGCTCAGAGCACTTGTATGCTTCAAGGACTTCATGGATGGAAAGACACCAGATTTAATAGAAGTGAAAGTGGGTGGTTTGATGCTCAGTGTTTTGATGACTGGATTATCACAATCGTTTTGCCTTATTATAGGAAGTTAGAAAGCCCAAAAATTTTAATCAGCGACAACCTTTCCACTCTTCGTTCAATGGCTTCAGTCAAGGCTAGTGAAGAGAATGGTGTAAGAATGATTTTTCTTCCCAAAAGCTCTATGCGTCTCGGTGTAAGAATGATTTTTCTTCCCAAAAGCTCTACGCGTCTCACTTAGCTTCTTGATGTGGCAGTTTTTTGTCCACTGAAGACCAGCTGGCGAATCATTCTCCTAAAATAGAAGTTGTGTTCCGGTTGTAAGGAGACCATCATTCCAAAGGATACGTTCCCCCAATTACTAAACCAGATTGTGAGGGCTCTGGAAGTAAATGCCGAAAGAAATATCTAGGCTGGTTTCGAGAAATGTGGCATTCTGCTGTTCAATCACAAGAGAGTAATTAACAGAGTTCCTGGTGTTGAAGATGATGGCGAAGGACCTGTAAATCCACTGGATGTTGATGGAGCCCTCATAGAATTGCTCCAAGAATTTCGAGGGAGCAATGAAAGACCTATGAGACAACAGCGAACCAGGGTTCCAGTGCAGGCTGGGAAAAGTGTGTCAGTTCATGATTTCCCTGATGATGAGAAGAGTGACGCCTCAGAAAAAAGTGACGATGTTTCTGGAGATAACAGCACACCAACTTTCTCCACCAATCAACGTGAGAACCCAGGCGAGGACACAAGTGCAATCAGTGGGTGTGAAGTCTTTTCGATTTATAAACTTCAGCCTGGTGACTTTGTCATTGTTAGATTTGACACAAAAAAGGGACACAGGAGGTTCATAGGCACAATTGTCACTGTAACTGAGTCAGCAATGACTGTTAAGTACCTTCAAAATAGCGTTGGCTAAAATAACACTGTCTTTGTTTTCCCGGATGTAGATGATGTATGTGAGGTGACCCCAATACAAGTGGAGAGAAAGATAAAAGTCACTAATATTCAAAGGAGTCAACACACCTTTTTTGTGGAGCCCATTTTTTTAGAATAAGTTGTAGCATTATTTTAAGTTTCCTACATAAAATATATTTTTTTCAATAAAATAATTATAATCATATTTATACTTCTTTTTTCAGTTTTGCAATCATATTTTACTTTTTAAAAAATAAGCCAGTGTTTCTAATCACAAAATAAGCGTCTTAATGGAATAATTTTGGAAAATACTATGACTAATCCTATTCACCCCAACCTTCAGAACAATAGCATCACGTTAACTGTGACATGTCAAGAAGAATTTATTAGGAGACGAAGTATTGGCAGAAGTAAAGCTGTGAGGACAGGGTGTGAGTTGTGCTTGGGTAGCTCAGATGGTAGAGCACTATCCCATGAAAGGCAAAGGTCCCAAGTTCGAGTCTCGGTCTGGCACACAGTTTTAATCTGCCAGGAAGTTTCAATAATTTATTAGCCCTTATGAAAACAATGAATACAAAAATTATCATCATAAAATGAAGAAGGACCCTGTCTATGAGATACTTCTTGTAAAATATGGGCAGATCCAACAGCAAGAAAAGATACTATCATGAAACAAATAAACATGGACAGAAAACCAACCAACTGGATCTCCCCAGGATCATAAAATCATCTCAAAGGAGGAGAGAACTTTCCTCTTTTAGCAAAACTGAACTAGCCTGTTGTGAAGAATTAAAACAATTGTTCATATAAAACGATATCTAAGAACTAGTTAGTGTAGCCAAAATGCTACAAAGTGATAACCTCCTCAAATAATCGTCAAATAAAAGCAAATCCAGGTGGCAAATCGATAATACGAACATTGGTAGAGGAAAATAACAGCCAAGTGACATTAATATAAAAGTAAATGGAAACTTATTCTTTATTAAAAAAGATGCAGCAGACGAATTCAACCACTGCTCCACAAAAACAGTTGAAAACCTGATGGACCACCTCAAGAACAATCGTTTCCTAAAATTAGAACCAAATGTATGCCCTGACACACTAATCTTAATATCAGCATCAGAAACAGAGCTAGAAAAAATAATTCATAGCAAAACAAAGAAAAAATCATCTGCTGGACGAGACCAAATTCCATGCTTTCATCGTCATCATTGCAGCAACTATATCAGTAAACCACTGGCTCGTGCAAACCCTCTTCACTCCTGAATGGTACATTTCCTTGTAAGCTCAACACTGCAAAAATCATACCTGTTTATAAAAATGGAAGTAAAGAAGGTCCTAGTAACTACTGACCTGTTGTGGTGCTCTCAATATTAGTAAAATATTTGAATATATTTTGGCCATTAGACTTAAACCATTTCCAAACAAAGCCTTGTTTGGCTTCCAAATAAAGCAAACTATTGTTGATGTAATACATGGCTGATTAGATTTTACTCTAGAACTGGTCGACAATAAACTTCCATCCATAGTTATTTTTCTAGCCCTCACATAGACCTCTGATATAGTTCATCAGAGCATCATGCTGCAAACAATGTATTCCTGTTGAATAATATTGAAATATCAGCAGCTGTAGGTTGGATTAAATGAAATCAATCCCTCAGGAACAACCACACCAGCATATTCCTCCGCTCAAATCATAAAGCAGGATGTCCGCAAAGGCTCAGTCTTAGGCCTCTTGTTGTTTTTACTTAATATAAATTATCTTCCATAAGCGCCTTAGACAGCACTGAACCTGCTACAGAAGAAACTCCAGACAGCTGTAGACAGTATCGCGAAAAAAACCATGCTTTGGCTTTGGTTGTATTAGTTTAGTTTATTTTAGTATCACATGGTACTATGTCACTTACATCATGTACCATCCATCACAATGTTCTGTTGAAGGATTACCCTTTTTCATGAATCTGGATTGTATGCAATTCCCATCGCCATGTAGAATTTTGTGGACCAGGTATACTGTGTCACTCTCATGCAGACTTCTCTGAAGAGTCTTCTTTGTTGCAGGAAATTGCTAAGGCTTTCTGGCAAATGAGTTGTACCAAATTATCAGATGACGACTGAACACATGTTTTCACTTTCCAGGTGTTTATTTCATAACTGCATTTACAATTCAGTCCATTAACATGACACTAATACATCCTTTCTCTATGATAACTCGAACAAGAGGCCCCCCACAATCTAACAGTAATACAAAAACTTTCTTATATTACACTATAAAAGCAGGATTTATTTTTCTCATAAGAGATTCCATAATAACATCATAATCCCATTTATTCTGCGTGTGTCTTCTAGGTCCATGATTATGACGATGTTTGGTTCGTGGGGCAATCAACTACATAGCTATCTGTGCCCGTACAAATTTCCAATCTTTACTCAGTCCAATCTCGCCACTTCCATGAATGATGATGAAACGACGAAGACTACACAAACACACAGTCTCCAGGTGGAGAAAACCCCAATCTGGCAGGGGGAATCGAACTCAGGACCCTGTGATCCAGAGGCTGCAACGCTAGCCACTAGACCACAAGCTGCAGACTTCTGGGGCCATGAGTGCATACCAGATGCCCAGCAGGTAGTCGGCATTCTCCAGACTTCTGCACACTGCAGCTACATGTTTCCTCATGTGCCCCCTCTGTAGCAGTGGGTATTGTATGCATAGAGGTCTGTCGATATTTGGCCCCCCTACGTTACTTAAACATTTCTAACATCTTAAGCTGACGTGAGAAGTCTTCATATAGCAGACCAGGAAGTGACGAACAATACAACATTGTTATCAGTGTCCTGCTGCACTACAATAGAATGGAAGACCAACTGAACTCATGGCTTAAAGATGGCAGGCTGCTTCTTAATGCAGAAAAGACAGTTAGATTAACTTCTTACATTGTCCAAATTAGAAATCCACTGGTACCAACTACACTCCTGGAAATGGAAAAAAGAACACATTGACACCGGTGTGTCAGACCCACCATACTTGCTCCGGACACTGCGAGAGGGCTGTACAAGCAATGATCACACGCACGGCACAGCGGACACACCAGGAACCGCGGTGTTGGCCGTCGAATGGCGCTAGCTGCGCAGCATTTGTGCACCGCCGCCGTCAGTGTCAGCCAGTTTGCCGTGGCATACGGAGCTCCATCGCAGTCTTTAACACTGGTAGCATGCCGCGACAGCGTGGACGTGAACCGTATGTGCAGTTGACGGACTTTGAGCGAGGGCGTATAGTGGGCATGCGGGAGGCCAGGTGGATGTACCGCCGAATTGCTCAACACGTGGGGCGTGAGGTCTCCACAGTACATCGATGTTGTCGCCAGTGGTCGGCGGAAGGTGCACGTGCCCGTCGACCTGGGACCGGACCGCAGCGACGCACGGATGCACGCCAAGACCGTAGGATCCTATGCAGTGCCGTAGGGGACCGCACCGCCACTTCCCAGCAAATTAGGGACACTGTTGCTCCTGGGGTATCGGCGAGGACCATTCGCAACCGTCTCCATGAAGCAGGGCTACGGTCCCGCACACCGTTAGGCCGTCTTCCGCTCACGCCCCAACATCGTGCAGCCCGCCTCCAGTGGTGTCGCGACAGGCGTGAATGGAGGGACGAATGGAGACGTGTCGTCTTCAGCGATGAGAGTCGCTTCTGCCTTGGTGGCAATGATGGTCGTATGCGTGTTTGGCGCCGTGCAGGTGAGCGCCACAATCAGGACTGCATACGACCGAGGCACACAGGGCCCACACCCGGCATCATGGTGTGGGGAGCGATCTCCTACACTGGCCGTACACCTCTGGTGATCGTCGAGGGGACACTGAATAGTGCACGGTACATCCAAACCGTCATCGAACCCATCGTTCTACCATTCCTAGACGGGCAAGGGAACTTGCTGTTCCAACAGGACAATGCACGTCCGCATGTATCCCGTGCCACCCAACGTGCTCTAGAAGGTGTAAGTCAACTACCTTGGCCAGCAAGATCTCCGGATCTGTCCCCCATTGAGCATGTTTGGGACTGGATGAAGCGTCGTCTCATGCGGTCTGCACGTCCAGCACGAACGCTGGTCCAACTGAGGAGCCAGGTGGAAATGGCATGGCAAGCCGTTCCACAGGACTACATCCAGCATCTCTACGATCGTCTCCATGGGAGAATAGCAGCCTGCATTGCTGCGAAAGGTGGATATACACTGTACTAGTGCTGACATTGTGCATGCTCTGTTGCCTGTGTCTATGTGCGTGTGGTTCTGTCAGTGTGATCATGTGATGTATCTGACCCCAGGAATGTGTCAATAAAGTTTCCCCTTCCTGGGACAATGAATTCACGGTGTTCTTATTTCAATTTCCAGGAGTGTATATCATCGGAAAATAATAATGATGAATTTGACAATGAAACTACATATTTGGGGGTTCCCATAAAATGCACTCATACTTAGAAGAAGCACATTGATTTAACTATAACAAAATCTTGTCAAATATGTTTTACAATCAGATCAATAAGGTGTGTTTATAAATGTGAGTACACTGATAACAATGTAGTATGATCTTTTTGTTTAATACTTAATTACAGAATTGGTTTTGGGGGTCAAAGTTGTGAGTCAGTTATTTAAACTTCAAGAGAAAATAGTCAGAACAGTTTTATTCAGACAGCAAAGAGAAACATGTAAACTGCTATTTAAGAAGCTGAATATATTGCCCCTTCCATGCCAATCGATAATAGATATATTGCATTTCACTAAGAAAATCATTAACAAATTTGACAGAAATATAGATTGCCACCATCATGACACAAGATGAAAAACCTCGAGTCGAGAGCAGTCATGTACCAAACAGTTCTATCTTGTGACTCAGGTTTTACATATCTGATGGGAAAGAATGACCAGGAGAGCATCCGGTGGTCTGCCTCATGTATTGCTATATCCAAATGGTGCATAAATGTTAATCTACATTCAGATCTGATGATGGCACCTTTAGTGCGCTTAAATCGGTTATCCAGTAAACAGTATTTAAGCGATCTTGGCGTTTAAATTATTTTCAAAAACAAATAAAGGACTAATTACAGTAGGGAAAAAAAGAGAAAGCATTTTTAAATCAGTGCTCTTCCAGAAATTTAGGAGGAACTGAGGTATGGGAGGCAGCTAGCCAGTAATATTTATTTTTAGTGGTACTGTTAAAGTTGAAATATCTGATATGAAACTTCCTGGCAGATTAAAACTGCGTGCCCGACCGAGACTAGAACTCGGGACCTGTGCCTTTCGTGGGCAAGTGCTCTACCATCTGAGCTACCGAAGCACGACTCCCGCCGGTTCTCACAGCTGTACTTCTGCCTCTATCGCGTCTCCTACCTCCTGCTCTTTCTGGGTGATTTCAATGAAGATAGATCATATGAAACAGTCTAAGGCTTATCGTGTGGATAATAGTAACTATTACTTGTCTTCTGCAACTCTACTCACTCATCCACAAGATAGAAAGCATAATAGTAACAACTGTGGAAGATGACTGCAGGTATTAATGCAGAGATTTACCCAATTCCTCTCTTAGATACTATTGATACAAATCATTTCATCAAACTGAGGTGACACCAGCGTGTTGTAACTTAATCAAAATTCTCAGTTCTTCTTGCTTTGCGTTTCGAAATATCTCTCGAAGTGTTGACCTGCTAAAGGGGTTGCTAGCATAATTTCACTCAGCACAGTACTCTGCCACAATCTTAAGCGGCAGTATAGCAAAAAGAAGTAATCCCTACTTATTTTAAAGAAAAATGCAGTCAGAATATTGTGTTACACTGATAATAGAAGGTTTTTCAACTGTGCCCTCAGTAGCACAGGGGTTCTTGCACTTGTTTTAATTCTTAATATAACATGTGGTTCATAACAAGAGTGATAATAGAGGTGAACTGTAGAATTCACTACCACAATACACTGAGATAACAAAATTCGTGGGATAGCGATATGCACATTTACAGATGGCGACACAAGGCATAAAAGGACAGTGCATTGTACTCAGATGATTCATGTGAAACGGTTTGCGACGTGATTGTGGCCTCAAAACGGGAATTAACAGACTCTGAACGCGGAATTGTAGTTGGAGCCAGATTCATGAGACGTACCATTTCGGAAATCGTTAGGGAATTTAATATTCTGAGATCCAGAATTTCAAGAGTGTGCCGAGAATACCAAAATTCAGGCATTATTTCTCAATGCGGAAATCGCAGTTACCGACGGCCTTCACTGAACGACCGAGAGCAGTGGCTTTTGCATAGAGTAGTAGTAGTAGTAGTAGTAGTAGTGTCAGTGCTAACAGACAAACAACACTGTGTGAAATAACCCCAGAAATCAATGTGGGACGTACGACAACGTATGTATTAGGACTGTGCGACAATACTTGATGTTAATGTGCTATGGCAGCAGATGTCCGACGAAAATGTCTCTTCTAACAGCACGGCATCGTCTGCAGCGCCTCTATTAGTCTCGTGACTATATTGTTTGGTCCCTAGACGACTGGAAAACTGTGGTCTGGTTAGATGAGTTCCGGTTGTAATTGACAAGAGCCGATGATAGGGTTAGAGTGTGGTGCAGACCCCACGAAACCGTGGATCCAGGTTTTCAAAAAGGCACTGTGAAGCTAGTGGTGACTCTATAATGTTGTGGGCTGAGTTTACATGAAAAGGACTGGGTCCTCTGGTTCAACTGAACCGATCATTGTCTGCAAATGGTTATATGCAAGCACTTGCAGATCATTTGCAGCCATTCATGGATGGAAATTTTATGAATGACAATGCACCGTATCACAGGGCCACAATTGTTCACGATTGATTTGAAGAACCTTCTGGACAGTTCAAGCCAATGACTTGGCCACCCAGATCGCCCAGGATGGATCCCACTGAACATTTATGTGACATAATGCAGAGGTCAGTTCGTTCACAAAGCCCTGACCTGGCAACACTTTCGCAGTTATGGATGACTATAGAGGCATAGTGGCAGCATAGCTCAGTATTTCTGCAGGGGACTTCCGACTACTTGTTGAGTCCATGTTACGTCAAGTTGTTGCAATACATTGGGCAAAAGGAGGTCCAACACGTTGTTAGGAGGTATCCCATGACTTTTGTCACGTCAGTGCACTAGTGTAAAGCTTTTGAGATAAACTGTGAATCACCATCTACAGTTCAGAACGGAGTTTTATATTCTCATGCAGAAGTGTATGGAAAGTTGTTGGTAGACTTTAGGCAGTGAATTGAAAATCCTGTCGCTGAAACAAACTAAACTGTGGTTCATTGGTTGCACTTGTAAATTCTAAGAATATGTTGAGATTCAATCATGTCTAACTATAAAAAGTATTATCTGTAACTGTTCAGATTTGTATATTACAAAAATGAGGTACTTTATTTGCCTTCATGAAATCCTCTTTCAGGACAGCTGTTCAGTGTGATTTCACTCAATGCTTGTTCCAAAAATGCTCTAGAGAATACCAGCTCCTTGCAGCTTTTTCCAGTCACCAGGAATCCTAAGGCTCCCTTCCATGATCATTCAATTTACCAAATTTTACTGTTTCCCAAGTATTTGACTGTGTATGGTGTTGTTTGACGTATTTGTCAAATGTAGAGTGTGTTTGACATGTTTTCCAGAAATTGTGACTAATAGAAAATTTGACAAGATGGCGAATGGTGTTTGTGTTGATTTTTCATCACATATTTTAGTAAAAATAGTTTTATTATAATTTATCTCACTGTATTGTGAGTTTCCATAACTATGGAAACTACGACAGCGATAAAAAGAAAATCAGTGCAGTTACAAAATGGTAGATGTGTCACATCTTCACCAGCCATTATAACGCGGGAAGAGGGTAAGAAGAAAGTCAATATTCTACGCACATTATAGAAGCGGGAATGCAACGAAGTAAATAAATCGGAGATCTCCTGTCTTGTATGGTCGATGTAGGCTATATGTTTCCATGTTGTGCTTTTTAATAAACTGTGATTAGAGCACATAGTAGAAGAAAATAAATTATCGCATACTTGGGTCTTCTCTTTCAATGTGAGGGCGAAGTAGCTCTGCCGTTGCAATCGACACCACCGGAGGCGGAGCTTACAATCGCCTTGGGGACGATGAGCTTTCGATTCATTCCGCACGAAATTCGAAATTGTAACTTTAATTACTGAAGTTTTTAATTTCATGTACATTTTCGCAGTCACATCACAAAGTGGCTAAACACCTAGTTTAGTTTTAGTGCTAGTTATGTCATGTTCTGTAGATCACTTTCCCGATAATTTTATCGACATGATGCGGAACAGGCCAGATTAAAAGGTATATATACACACATGAATGGTGCTAATATTAATATTACTGAAATTTTTAGTGCTACACATGCATCTACATTTAGAGGTACAATCTTCTTTTTTTCCATTTCTGAAACAGAAACTCGTTCATGGAGTAAAAGCAGTTATCCAAAGGAAATGATTTTAAGCTAGATTTAAAACTTGATCTGATACCTGCCAGACATTTTATGTTGTTGGGAAAATGATCAAAGATTTTTGTCGCTGAATAATGTACTCCTATTTGAGCAACTGACAGCTTCAATAATGGATAGGAAAGGTCATTTTTCCCTCTAGTGTTGTACGTATGAACATCACTGTTCTTCACGAATTGAGATGGATTATTTGTAACGAATTTCATTAGCGAATATATGTACTCTGATGGTGCAGTTAAAATACCTAACTCCTTGAAAAGGTTCTTACATGACGTCCTTGGATGAACACCACTAATTATTCTCACTGCTCTCTTTTGTGCAATCAATACTTTATATCTAAGTGGTGAGTTACCCCAGAAAACTGTTCCATAAGACATTATTGAGTGGAAATATGTAAAGTACGTTAGGAGGCTGATCTCTTTATTACCAAGACTAGCGATTATATGAAGAGCGAAAGAAGCTGAACTTAGTTGTTTGAGAAGCTCAGTGCTTCTTCCAGTTCAAGTTGTCATCAATGTGAACACCCAAAATCTGCCCTGTTAACTGAGCCCTGTTATTATGTTACATCAATTCTCAGTATGACTCTATTTAAGGGAGATTCTATTTTCTGAGAACCATTTAATAATTCTTAGAAAGACATCCTTAACAGTATCTACAGCTGCTTTTTCTGGAATGAGATTTATTATAACACTCATGTCATCTGCAAAAAGTACTAGTTCCACTTGCTGAACGTTAAGCGAGAGGTCATTCACATGAATAAGGAACAGCATAGGATCTAAAATTGAACCCTGTGGGACTTCCTTTGTGGTAACTCCCCATTCACTAGAATTTACCACCCTCCAAACATTATTTGTGCTATTCAGCACAACATTTTGCTTTCTGTTCATTGCGTATGATTCAAACCAGCTGTGTGTATAGCGTTCAGTTCCAAAGAACCTGAGTTTTTCTAAGAGTGTGACATGATCCACACAGTCAAATACCTTGCAGGGGTCACAAAAAACACCAACTGGCGATAATTTGTTATTGAGGGCTTGTACTATTTTATGGGTAAATGTGTAGATAGCATTCACAGTCAAGTAACCCTTCCGGAATCAGAACTGTTACAAGCTGAGTAAATTATTTTCACTTAAATGTGTGACTACTCTTGAATATGTAACTTTTTCGAATATTTTAGAAAATGAAGTCAGCAATGAGATTGGTCTATAGCTATTTATGTCACTCTTGTCCCCTTTCTTATGAAGAGGTTGGACAAGTGCATATTTCAATCTGTCTGGAAGAATTCCCTGTGCCAGCGAAGTGTTACATATATCGCTAAAGACTCCACTTATTAAATTAGAACACCACTTCAAAATTCTATTAGAGGCTCCATCAACACCACATGTGCTCTTGTTCTTCAGCATATTTATAATTCCCTTAATTTCAGTGGGGGATGTCGGTGCTATTTATAAAGGCCTAAAGTCCTGGGTAATGACATTTTTAACATATTTTTTTGCTTCTTCAACTGAACCCTTTAACCTTATTTTTGCTGCTACATTCAGAAAGTGATTGTTAAAAATACTCGCAACTTGTGAATTATCACTCACAACATCATCATTTAGCTTTATTGCTATGGTATGCTGTGCACTGTCAGGCTGCCCCATCTCCCATTTGTCAATATTCCATATAGTTTTAATCTTATTATCCGCATTATTAATTTCTGTCTGAACTAAGCCGCTTCTGCAGTTTTTAGTTCCTACAGCTTACGGTAATGTAGAACTTCAGAAATCTGGAGGTGCTGAAGCATTTATCACTGTACTCCACTGGAGTGGAGAATCATAAACAGCTGATCAGCTGATATAAGCTAGTTAGCTTAATAAATCTATTATTACTGGACGATCTCTGCAGTACCAATATATATGTAGTTTTGTTACTGTATGAAATTTTGGGACTGGGCACATTGTTCTATAGTGCATAGCTTCAATAGTATTGACAAGGAAATTTTCTTGCAAAGAGTGTTTTAGATGAAGAAATTGCTAGTAAGAGCAAACCTTGTTGCAGGAATTCATGATTATTGATTATGAAGACTACTCTAATACTTTACAACAGTGTGAGATTAGAATAAAAAATTCCTATGCTGTCGGATTGCCATTGCTGTTTTTGCTCTTAAGTAAAAAGCAAAGAAAATTGCCACTGCTAATGACAATGAGTTTAAAAGTAAAGCACACTGTCAAAGAACATTTTTTGTGGTGAAAACCATAACAAAGTAAGTGACAGTATGTTTCTTTGATACAATCTGTAAATATATAAATGTCTCAGAAATGAGATCTCAAACTGCACATACAGCAAATAAGACTTCTACATCAGATTATTCAAATAAATATCTTTTAATTTTATCAGTTTTGATTTTAATGAAATTTGGTATAAATTACACTTATGAAAAACCTAATATTAGGTATGAGAGTAGAAGTTTTTGGCAACATCGTTCTTTCCATAATTTTCAGGTTTAGGAAGGTTAAAAGTCATTTTGAAAACTCTGATTATCATCCCTGTATCTTGGACAATTTGGCGATATACATTTTTGATAATGCTGCATATTACAGTGTACAATTTCCAATTATTTTTTTCCAATTTTCAAATGAGAACTGTCTTAGCATAAACAAGTACTCAATAACCAAAACATGGGAACAGTACACAGAAGACTATTGCCCTTAAGCTTTCGCTGTCTGCCACCAGAATGCGCAATGAGCAGCAGACCCAAGGCCGGCTGAGAACACTCGATCGACACTAAAGCCTAGTTAACACGACGACATTGGGTTGCGCCACTCATCGCGTGGAATGAGTTGCACGCAAATGGTTTCGTATGTGACTGCCCACATGGCAAAACCAGTACACACTTCAGTTTCGTCGTTTTGTGGGCTCCTGAGTCGTATCTGAAATGAAAGATTTGGCAGCTACACGTGGTATGAGTTGTGATGGAGTTAAAGCTTATTGAGTGGAATCATTGCATAAGGAAAGAATAAGGAACATGTTTCTATTCATGAGTGGATAAAGAAAAGACGTCAGCTCGGTTGCTCAGCATTCTTGCTCCAATTATTTGTAATGTAGGACCCAAGAAGTTGTTTTAATTATCTTAGAATGTCACCAGAACTGTTCACGTTTCTTCTAAATAGATTTAATTTTGCGATAAAGAAAAACGATACTGTAATGCATGAAACCAGAACTGAAATTACATATAACATTGTGTGCATTACAAACGAGAACACTTGGCATTTATTTGGTGATACACTTTTTCATTAACGTCAATAATAATTAACATTAACAGTAATAATTATTAACATTAACAGCAGCAATTATTCGAACAGGCCGCATTAATAAGAGAATGGTTTGCAAACAACTCTCTTGTAGATAGATCTGTACATTGGCAATATTTCAAAATTCAAACATATGTGAATGGAGAGCACTGCTGCGACGTTTTAAATAGATGAATACTGAATCAAGAATGCAGCTTCTTGATTTATGTAGCGTTCCCCACTGTCAACAATATTCCTTAAAAAAAAGAGTTGGCCAACTCGAACAATGGGATTTTAGTCTAGTAGACTAGAGCATTTCCACAGCTAGAATTACATTTGGTTGTATTTTTCTTAATTCAGTTGTATGTGTGCTACTAATTCAATAAATTTTGCCGTGCAGCTCAGATACTGTCAAACTTTCTGTGTTCTGATCGTATGTGAAGATCTCAGGAACAGCAGTATATTGCTTATTTTTGTAATCAGCATCACTTAAATCCCACAAACACCTAATGCAAAGCATATATATCCAAAAAGCGAACATTATTCTCCGTTCTTCACTGCATATTTCAGTTTGTCTACACTCTACGAACACACATAACCTCAGACTCATGCAACTAGTGCCGCCAATGTTGGAACACGGCGAAAGTGTTTAGTTTCACGACGAGTTGGGCAAACGCGAGGCGCGCATGCGCAGTGGCCAGTAGCGCAGTTGCCTGCAACCTAGTGTCGTCGTATAAACTAGGCTTAATAAGATTTGCTGTCCCTAGACACAAGTGACAAGGACGACATCTGCAGATTGGATGTAGGACAGCCCCGCAGTAGTCAGTCAGGTTCAGTTCAGTTAGTCGTGGGCTGGAGAATAGATTACGTCTCATCATGTCTCTCCCACTGGGTGCTTTTTGGTGATGTATATTGCTGGGAACGATTGATAATAGTGACAGATTGTACTTCACGGCTTATTTAAGGAAAGATGCGTTTACAGTTTACTGTTGTAGATAAACTATTTACCCTTATGAAGACCTCTGCCTGCGACAGTTCATTGCTCCGCTAATCCAGGTCACCTGTGTTGCTACAGTGATATCTCAGGAAGGGATACAACAGATGTAATCATAAGGTTCTGAGTGTACCATGTCCTTTAACAGGTTTTGTGTATTTCTCTCTGATTTTAAACTATTCCCTGAAGCAGCGTGTTGTTTTCTTCTTCTTTAAACACAGTGCCAAAGTCAGTGTTAGAACTGCTTTATCTGCATTTCTTGTGATTCCCACTACTCAAAATGCGGCATATACAATGAAGGTCTCCTTTAAAAATAAGGTTAAATTGGCAAACTTTGTTGGCACTCATATGGGCTGGTTTGAAACATCCGTGACTTGATAAGAGCGATTTTGACAAAGAAGTTTGCTCTGTTATGGGGCCTTAACAAGTTGTAAAAAGTTTCACTGGTTATTTGAAGAAAGTTGTGTATCATTGAGTTCTGAGAGTAATATTTCCTTTAGCATATTTTAATGGGAAAATTTCTCAGTTTAAGCCATTTTCTGGACCAACGTCTTATTTTCTTTTTCTTCTTCTTCTTCCTCTTTAAACACAGTGACAAAGTCAATGACAGAAATGCTTTGTCTGCATTTGTGGCCATTTCCACTACTGTCAAAGTATTCAAGATCAACAGGGTCTGCTTCAAAGTGAGTTGTAAATGGCAAACTTTGCTTGTACGTTCAAGGGCTTGTTTGATAAGTCTGTAGCTAGTTAAGGGAGAAACTGACAAACACGTTTCTTCGTTTATGATGGTCTTTAACATCACCGTCAGCAGCTCATGTTGAGAAATTGCTTTCATCATACAAGTATTTTTCTATTGTACGCATAGTCATGAGCATCAAAAGATATATATATGGCCACAGTCCATACCATTTTCATCCGTTGTTCCGTTTCTTGCTTTTTTTTCTGCAACACAAGTTGTGAATGGAGGTCAAACTATGAATTCTTCAATTACGAATTTCTGAATAAATGAAATAGACTATGATGTTACAAAAACCTAGTCGCTTGCCGCTGAAATTTCTTTTCGATACCTACAGTTGCTGGCCGAGCAGCAAACTGGAAAAAAGTCGTGCGAACACACCGCATCTGCAACTTAATGCTAGGGGCAGCTCGGTCCGAATCATGAATAACCAAAAGATGAAGTTGTCATGTGACGTCCCTCCTTTCGACTGAAAGACGGGTATCGATCACATGACGCCCCTCGACCACTGTGTGCTTAGATCTTTGTCTTGACCGCCAAATTTGCGAAAGCGTTGTTAAGGTTTAGAATGCAGCTAAGTATTTGTGACAAACTACATTACAAATATGGTTGCTGCCCTTTTCATTTGTAGCAGTTTAAACTGTGCTCTTAGGCTCCTGTCTATCACATGTACAGAAATACAATTACTTTGGGCGACAGAGGGAGGCATCACGATCAGCAGCGTTGTAGATCAATCAGTAGATAGGTAAGGTATTTTTCTTTTAAACAAACACAATGCTGGACATGACTATAGGTATTACTTTCAGTCATCTGCAACATGAACCAGAAATAATTAGTTTTGAAAGTTCTCTTCTTATTAATGATAATTACCTCTTCTCTCTCTTAGTACGACAATGTCATTGAAGGTGGGGCGGTCGTCTTCTTGAAGATTATCCCTGTACACCCGAAGATTTGCTGCAATGGTTCATGATGCCGTAGAGGGGAACATGTGTACTTGAAGCTCTTATAAATAAAATACTTTTCTTCAACGAGCTATCCACTTTCTATTTCTTAGACACATATAGAACGAATTTATGTCTGTACAACACGGCTAACGAGAACAGAAGAGGTATGTCACAAACATTAAAACAAGAGAGGTGGTGTTAAAAAATCTGAAGGCATATCGTTTTTAATTTTTTCGCCTTCTTCTCAGATTACATTAATGTGGCATAATATGAATTAATATGTCTTCGGCGCATTCAACTGGCGCATGTATGAAAGGATCAGTGATCCCTAGAATTAATACACAGATAAAATTTATAGGTACCTACACAACTGCCACCCTGCTGTATACTGACGTGTTCCACTATCATTGGACAACAGTATACAGCAGTGGGGTCAATCCAACTTCTTCAATTTTCTATCTTTAAACACTTTAAATTATGATTTTTGTCCTGTATGGACCCGAAACACCTTTACTGGTCGTCAAATTTTTAATTTGTTCTTTGCTCAGAACGTATCAGCGTTATAATATATACATTTATGTTTACAAATGATTTACATTAAGCGAATTTGAAAGTCAACGTTTTTGCTCCTCTTGTTGGAGCATAATCGTTGCCTGCTACTGGCATGGATAAATACATGAATTTCACGTGGTGTACGCTGTCCACACTCTTTGTGATTTCGTTGGTATCATTACTATGGATAGGCTGTTTGAGTTTGTGATACCATTTCACTTTTTATCACAAAGTTTTCTAGGAAAGTGTTCACAACGTTGCTTCAAAGTGGTGTGCCACGATGTGTGCATACTTGGATTGTCAATGCTGTGACGTGTAGGCTCATCATTTATGCCCCGATTCAGTGGTTCCCTGTCGTAAGTCACATATTTTAGTGACTGAACCCAACTCATGCGTTCAGCACCACGTCGGCTCTTGATTGAGGTGAAGTAAAATTACAGCGTTTTCTACTTTATTCTGAACCGCCCCTTTTATAAAATGTCTGTCGTCGCGCGACTCTGCCAAGGGTCAAAATGATCTCTTTTTGGTAAGTACTCGCACTTGTTTTGCACTTCGACACACAGGTACACTAGTTTTCTACATTTGTTAAGCATTCGTATAACTCCAAAGTCCTTTTTTTAGACATGACCTTTCAACATAGATCTAGTCTTACAATGGAATACATACAAATGAATTTTGCAATGCATCATTATTGTCTTAAACTAGTAATCAAGGGATTAACGTTTATAGAATCACTGACACACTGGGTTTACTCGCTATTTATTCAGTATATATACATACTTTTAGGTGTCAATTAAATTTCTTGTCATATGATCACCACTCAAACCCATTTCTACTATATACACTCTTTAATAGCCTCTTTGTCCCATGGATATTTACAGCATTACATTATGCATTTTACAACATTCTGCTCAATTTCGATACCTTTTATTTTAAATGTCCATTACGAGCAGTTGGTATTTTTAAGTTTCATCTTTCGATATTAACAGGACATCATGTGAACCTAAGTTTCATGCGATGTGCATAAACGTCTCGTCATACATCCTATCTGATGTGAGTGTCCGTTATTCAGATGTCGAAGAGAGGAAAACTTCATGGCATGTAAATTGTGATAAATCAACATAGCTACACTTAGCTATGCCTCCTCCAAGTGTCTACAAGGTGTCTACTAGCCTACAGGACTGGTTATATGGAAAGGAATAAGCATTCATTTTACTCTGTTACTACAGTCCTTCGTTTATCTATATGAAAACCGTTGATTACATTCTCCATGAACATGTACTAGTTTTTGTGTTATCTCACTTATTTAGTGTTTTCTGCCTACTGGTAAACTCTGAGAATACAATACTGTGTTATACAAGTCACCAACATTAACTGTTTGAAAATACCTGCAATGATTGTTCTTCAGTGTTTGTGAATTGTACCTTTTCCATTACAGGATATCATTTTTGTGTATTACGTGTATAACTATGTCACTACAAAGATTGTGTCAGTGAATAGCTGCAAGACAATGTTTGGGTAGCTTGTGATCATTTCTAGATGCACTCACATGCTTGGCACTCTTATTGGCAACTTGTAGAATCTGGTCTGACCCATTGTGGTTTGGTAGTATGAGACCTCAATTTAACTTATATAAGGTCTGACATATTGTAGCCTTTTCATGAGCACACATTCACACTATCACACTTGCACACATAATTTCATTCTTATAATTATTTATATTAGGGTGTGGTCCTTTGATTTGGTACCTAACACCTAACCATTAGTACTGGAACAAAGCCTGTGCACCCCACACTGCACTGTTGCAAAATTTATTCAAGATGCTGGATCCAAGAATGGCGGCCATAGAAGTGGCAACGTCGCGCTGACGTCATGGCGAGAAATTCAGATTTTGTCATGATAATCAGTCAATTGTGCTGCCTCAACTAACCTAACTCCACCCCCTCCCTCCCCCTTCCCCTCCCCTCTCTGCCCCTCTCCTCTCTTCTCCCATCTGTAAATTGGTGGGAAAAGGAATCAAGTCTGTTCTGGGCCGCTGGATAGGACAGACATAAGTCTTTATTTTGTATACATTGTGGTACATTGTTTTCTTTGAACAATTTGAGTTGTCATATACGGTAGCTCCATCCAATGTGTTTACTTTGAGGTCAGGAGTCCAACTGGCCTAGCACACAACACCCCATCCAGAGGGCGCTGTAGGCCCTCCTACTCCCCTCCTGTAATGTAATCCAAGATGGCGACCCAGGGGAAAATGGCAGGAAATTCGATCCGTCTGTGTCTAGGTGCTGGACTGGGAGGACCTCAGGATGGTAGGCTAGTATAGCACGCACAAGGCATTATTTAAACAATTTGTTTAAGAATATTGTTTATTTCAGGAATCGCAATACACCTAGAACTGATGCTGGTGTTTTACATAATTTAGACAACATTAAACAACTGTGGCGCTTTTTCATTCCAGTCGTGCAAGAAACCATGTAGTTATACTATCACCAACTGCTTAAACGAATCTGGAAAACTTGCTTGCATCTCGCTACCCTGCACAGGTTGCCCGGTGTAGGACTGCGCTACAATGACTTGGAACTGCTGGCGTCCATGCCGGCCACTAGAAGAAGCCTTGTGTCAGGCCCAAAGCACTGGCACATGGTAGCTGCAGGGTAGCCGCATGCTAAGCACTTCCTGTAACACTGGAAATACCTGCAGCCTTCCTCCTACTCATCTCCTGTGCATGGATGCCCCTTGTTGTTGAACATGAACTGCTTCAGGAGTTATTAAATCTGGTGTTAAATAAGCAGTGTGAGGAATATTGTCACATACATATCTTGAAGACATCACAGGAACTAAACGTGCCACTGCACACACACACAGAGACAGAGAGAGAGAGAGAGAGAGAGAGAGAGAGAGAGAGAGAGAGAGAGAGATTTGCAGATGATGCAAGAATATTTAAACAATTTGCGATATAATTATACATTCATTCTGAGGAATATCATCACCACACTTGAACACAGACTTTAAAAAGAGATCGCACCACCCATGTGAAACCATTCCTGAGACTAGCTGCTTCAGAAATTACTGAATCCAATTGAATATGTTTCTAATTTACTTTCAAAAAGATCGCTGCACAGTAGTTTGCTTCAATTTTGCGATGTATACCGCCACAATTTAACACAGACTCTAAAAAAGAGCGCAGCACACTCGTGAAACCTCCGTCTCCATCCCTCAGACACTTCACGTGCTTTTGTGGGAAACAGATTCTGAAACCGATTTTAGCTGCACTATACGTTTTTACACACGAAAACAGTGATATTTGAAAGTCGAAATAAATATCTCTAAAATTCTAAACATGACGCTCATCACTTTTCAAGTTTTAGCTGCTTGTTTGAAGGCACTGCCAGAGAGAGAAAAAATTCTGATGTGAGTCCTACAGCTGCTATGGTCTTCATCACTTCTCTGTAACGCCGAGTGGGCTTAGTTTATACACTATGTGCTCAAAAATATCCGGACACCCACAAAAACATACGTTTTTCATACTAGGTGCATAGTGCTGCCACCTACTGCCAGGTACTCCATATCAGCGACCTCTGTAGTCATGAGACATCGTGAAAGAGCAGAATGGGGCGCTCTGCGGAACTCACAGACTTCGAACGTGGTCAGGTGATTGGGTGTCACCTGTATCATACGTCTGTTCCCGAGATTTCCACACTCCTAAACATCCCTAGGTCCACTGTTTCCGATGTGATAGTGAAGTGGAAACGTGACGGGACACGCACAGCACAAAAGTGTACAGGCCGACCTCGTCTGTTGACTGACAACCGACACTTGAAGACGGTCGTAATGTGTAATAGGCAGATATCTATCGAGACCATCACACAGGAATTCCAAACTGCAACAGGATCCACTGCAAGTGCTATGGAAGTTAGGAAGGAGGTGAAAAAACTTCGATTTTATGGTCGAGCGGCTGCTCATAAGCCACACATCACGCCGGTAAATGCCAAACGACGCCTCGCTTGGTGTAAGGAGAGTAAACATTAGACGATTGAGCAGTGGGAAAACGTTGTGTGGAGTGACGAGTCATGGTACACAATGTGGCGATCCAACGGCAGGGTGTGGGTATGGTGATTTCCTGGTGAACATGATCTGCCAGTGTGTGTAGTGCCAACAGTAAAATTCCGAGCCGGTGGTGTTATGGTGTGGTCATATTTTTCATGTAGGGGGCTTGCATCCCATGTTGTTTTGCGTGACACTGTCACAGAACAGGCCTACATTGATGTTTTAAGCACCTTCTTGCCTCTCACTGGTGAAGAGCACTGTGGGGATGGCGACTGCATCTTTCAACACAGTTGAGCACCTTTTCATACTGCACGGCCTGTGGCGGTGTGGTTACACGACAATAACATCCATGTAATGGACTGACCTGCACAGAGTTCTGACCTGAATTGTATAGAACACCTTTGGGATGTTTTTGGAACACCAACTTCGTGCCAGGCATCACCGACTGACATCGGTACCTCTCCTCAGTGCAGCACTCCGTGAAGAATGGGCTGCCACTCCCCAAGAAACCTTCCAGCAACTGATTGAACGTTTGCCTGCGAGAGTGGAAGCTGCCATCAAGGCTGAGGGTGGACCAACACCATACTGAATTCCAGGATTACCGATGGAGGGCGCCACTAACGTTGAGGGATGACTGTGTGTGTCTGTAGGCTGTATTAATGGTAGTGGTATACAGTATTCTGTGAAGTCTGATTACAGCGGGGAAAGCAAATATAATAAAAAATGATTCAGAGAACTTTGTGTAAAGAAATTTCTTTATTTGTACCACATTCCACCTTAGGACAAACGAGCATAACTAGTCAGCAAGCAATGAGAGTATAAGGAAAGGTACTATATGAAACTTCCTGACAGATTAAAACTGTGTGCCCGACCGAGACTCGAACTCGGGACCTTTGCCTTTCGCGGGCTAGAGCTCTACCAACTGAGCTATCGAAGCACGATTCACGTCCGGTACTCACAGCCTTACTTCTGCCAGTATCCGTCTCCTACCTTCCAAACTTTACAGAAGCTCTTCTGCGAACCTTGCAGAACTAGCACTCCTGAAAGAAAGGATATTGCGGAGACATTGCTTAGCCACAGCCTGGGGGATGTTTCCAGAATGAGATTTTCACTCTGCAGCGGAGTGTGCGCTGATATGAAACTTCCTGACAGATTAAAACTGTGTGCCCGACCGAGACTCGAACTTGGGACCTTTGCCTTTCGCGGGCAAGTGCTCTACCAACTGAGCTACTGAAGCACGACTCACGTCCGGTACTCACAGCCTTACTTCTGCCAGTATCCGTCTCCTACCTTCCAAACTTTACAGAAGCTCTTCTGCGAACCTTGCAGAACTAGCACTCCTGAAAGAAAGGATATTGCGGATACATGGCTTAGCCACAGCCTGGGGGATGTTTCCAGAATGAGATTTTCACTCTGCAGCGGAGTGTGCGCTGATATGAAACTTCTTGACAGATTAAAACTGTGTGCCCGACCGAGACTCGAACTCGGGACCTTTGCCTTTCGCGGGCAAGTGCTCTACCAACTGAGCTACCGAAGCACGACTCATGTCCGGTACTCACAGCCTTACTTCTGCCAGTATCCGTCTCCTACCTTCCAAACTTTACAGAAGCTCTTCTGCGAACCTTGCAGAACTAGCACTCCTGAAAGAAAGGATATTGCGGAGACATGGCTTAGCCACAGCCTGGGGGATGTTTCCAGAATGAGATTTTCACTCTGCAGTGGAGTGTGCGCTGATATGAAACTTCCTGACAGATTAAAACTGTGTGCCCGACCGAGACTCGAACTCGGGACCTTTGCCTTTTGTGGGCAAGTGCTCTACCAACTGAGCTACCGAAGCACGACTCACGCCCGGTACTCACAGCTTTACTTATGCCGGACGTGAGTCGTGCTTCGGTAGCTCAGTTGGTAGAGCACTTGCCCGCGAAAGGCAAAGGTCCCGTGTTCGAGTCTCGGTCGGGCACACAGTTTTAATCTGTCAGGAAGTTTCATATCAGCGCACACTCCGCTGCAGAGTGAAAATCTCATTCTGGAAGGTACTATATGTTATAGTACAGTTCTGCCACAATATTAATTTACCAAGCTAAAAGTTCAGAGCCTTGGAAATAAAAGTGAAATGAAATCGGTGTAACACTGATGCAGGTGCCACATTAGTAGATTGTTTATGAAATACAAGATACAGAGTCCTACAGCCAACTCGTAATAGCCAAATATCCACCCATCTGCGGTAGCTCTAAAACAGTTATTTTATCTACATATAACAAAGCTACATTTATCTATGTGGTTAGCGTCTTAGTAAGGCCTTTACTTTTCAGGTAAAACATTAGAAAACACGGCTTTTTGGATTTGCATGTGTTCTCCCTATGCAGTCTTTCTCATTCTGTTGTTAGGAAACTATTAAATTTAAAAAAAAAACGAGTCCTTCGCATCTAATAGTTTCAAATCATAGCTTGATAATGAACTCACTTGCTCTTTGTCGTTGCCACAGTTGATATGTTACGTTATGTTAACCGCGGACCGAGAAACGACGGAGAGGCTCCGTCCCCACCGCAGCCGCAGTGGTCCGCTACCCCACGACGACTACCTCAGTCCACTTCACCCCTCCGCGGCCCTACACCGAACCCAGGGTTATTGTGCAGTTCGGCCCCCGGTGGATGCCACAGTTGTTACATTATTTCGAAATTAAGTAGTACACCACACGCAATAGAAGAGCTTACTGTAAAAAAAGATGTTGTCACTGACCAATTTCTGTTTGGAACATTTTGCATCAAAACAGATGCATACTAAATGTAGCTAAAATGTCGAAATTATTTTTCAAGCTTTAAGGAAAGCCATACCTCTTTTCAGCTCGAGTAAATACATGATATATATTGGTGATTGGAGAGAGAGAGGGGGAGTGTGTGTGTGTGTGTGTGTGAGAGAGAGAGAGAGAGAGAGAGAGAGAGAGAGAGAGAGAGAGGAAACCATTTGCCAAACAAGGGCCGACTTTAGTGAAGTTTTATAGCAGAATATTAAAACGAAATAATCTACTCTGCTGAAAAATAACTAGTTTTTCTGTAACTGAAAGAGGAATAGGTCTACAAGTCCTCCTGAACTTCTTCATGGATACATAACTCTATCATTTCTGGACTTTCAAAGCTCACATAACAACACCTTCCAAGTCCTGGAATAGCAAGACTATATATTGTATTGGCGAGCCATTGCAGCAACATGTCAGTAAGCACCTGAACGGGACGTACAGCTGTCTCGTCGAAATATTGTGCAGCTTCCACAACATTATCCAACGCGCCGCCCGTGAACCGATGAAGTATTACTATGTTGGGTAAGTCTTCAACGGCACAAGATTATTATAGTTTCCTAGTAGAGAACAACTAATTGAATAAGACAGGTTTACTCACCATAAAGCGAATAGATTTTTTTCGCTTGCCATACCCTATATAATAGAAAAATATGGTAAATTCCTAACTTCAGAGATAACTATTGGCGTTTACGTAATGCCTTTAGATAGTTCTTCACCATCCAGACCGACCGAGGTTCAATCCCGCGTCCGGCGACCCTGATTTAGGTTTCCGTGATTTCCCTAAATCGCTCCAGGGAAATGCCAGGATGGTTCCTTCGAAAGGGCACGGCCGACTTCCTTCGCCGTCCTTCCCTAATCCGATGAGACCAATGACCTCGCTGTCTGGTCCCCCAAAACAACCAACCTCGGTTTAAACCAGACACACCTTTGTGGAAAGTGCAATCTGGTGATACACTCATCCACAGATTCACCCGTGGCGGCAATGTGAATAACTGGAATTGGATCAGGCAACAAGTCGCCTTTCTCACCAGATCCTCGACGGAATATATAACGCCATCGCTCCTCCTGAGACCAGATATGACATACTTTCCAAAATTAAAAACCAACGCCATTACCTGGTTACTGGGAAAATACGTTAGTTATGCTATCAGCAAACTTGGGTCGGACCACGAGATAGAATTACGCGTTTACATGAAGTGTGAATATGCAAAAATCAGCACGTATCGCAACCACAAGAAGCACTACGGCAACATGCTGAAGACCATTTTTGAAGGAACGGGTGTCGGTTAAATATGTGGAACCACTACAATACCTTGAACGAGAACGAACAGAAGAAAATTAAAAGTCACTTGTGTTATTATTATTATTTACTATTACCTTGCTTCCGGAACTTCTATGTAACACGAAGACTTTTTTCAAAACATCTATCTATATCCGAATCCCGCTCCAGCTACTGCCGAGTCTGGGTGCTGACGAGTCCTCTCCATTTGGCTCGGTCCTCCCACCACTTTTCTTCCTCCACATGCTGCCAGGTCACACCTCTCCTTTCAACAGATACACTCCTGGAAATGGAAAAAAGAACACATTGACACCGGTGTGTCAGACCCACCATACTTGCTCCGGACACTGCGAGAGGGCTGTACAAGCAATGATCACACGCACGGCACAGCGGACACACCAGGAACCGCGGTGTTCGCCGTCGAATGGCGCTAGCTGCGCAGCATTTGTGCACCGCCGTCGTCAGTGTCAGCCAGTTTGCCGTGGCATACGGAGCTCCATCGCAGTCTTTAACACTGGTAGCATGCCGCGACAGCGTGGACGTGAACCGTATGTGCAGTTGACGGACTTTGAGCGAGGGCGTATAGTGGGCATGCGGGAGGCCAGGTGGACGTACCGCCGAATTGCTCAACACGTGGGGCGTGAGGTCTCCACAGTACATCGATGTTGTTGCCAGTGGTCGGCGGACGGTGCACGTGCCCGTCGACCTGGGACTGGACTGCAGCGACGCACGGATGCTCACCAAGACCGTAGGATCCTATGCAGTGCCGTAGGGGACCGCACCGCCACTTCCCAGCAAATTAGGGACACTGTTGCTCCTGGGGTATCGGCGAGGACCATTCACAACCGTCTCCATGAAGCTGGGCTACGGTCCCGCACACCGTTAGGCCGTCTTCCGCTCACGCCCCAACATCGTGCAGCCCGCCTCCAGTGGTGTCGCGACAGGCGTGAATGGAGGGACAAATGGAGACGTGTCGTCTTCAGCGATGAGAGTCGCTTCTGCCTTGGTGGCAATGATGGTCGTATGCGTGTTTGGCGCCGTGCAGGTGAGCGCCACAATCGGGACTGCGTACGACCGAGGCACACAGGGCCAACACCCGGCATCATGGTGTGGGGAGCGATCTCCTACACTGGCCGTACACCTCTGGTGATCGTCGAGGGGACACTGAATAGTGCACGGTACCTCCAAACCGTCATCGAACCCATCGTTCTACCATTCCTAGACCGGCAAGGGAACTTGCTGTTCCAACAGGACAATGCACGTCCGCATGTATCCCGTGCCACCCAACGTGCTCTAGAAGGTGTAAGTCAACTACCCTGGCCGGCAAGATCTTCGGATCTGTCCCCCATTGAGCATGTTTGGGACTGGATGAAGCGTCGTCTCACGCGGTCTGCACGTCCAGCACGAACGCTGGTCCAACTGAGGCGCCAGGTGGAAATGGCATGGCAAGCCGTTCCACAGGACTACATCCAGCATCTCTACGATCGTCTCCATGGGAGAATAGCAGGCTGCATTGCTGCGAAAGGTGGATATGCACTGTACTAGTGCCGACATTGTGCATGCTCTGTTGCCTGTGTCTATGTGCCTGTGGTTCTGTCAGTGTGATCATGTGATGTATCTGACCCCAGGAATGTGTCAATAAAGTTTCCCCTTCCTGGGACAATGAATTCACGGTGTTCTTATTTCAATTTCCAGGAGTGTATTCTCACTACCATTTTCCACCGTGTTCTTGGGCGCCCTCTAGGTCTTTCCCATCCATCCTTAGTTCTTCCATAATTTTGGGGAGTCTTTGCTCATGCATCCTCTTAACATGCCAATACCATCTTAATCTCTTTCTTTCAATTACTTCTCTCATGCTTTCTTGTTTGAGGTCCTTTCTAATCTCTACATTCCTTACTCTGTCCATTCTTGTTTTTCCCTTAACTGCTCTGACAAATTTCATTTCCCCTGCTTGCAGCCTGCTCCAGTCCCTTTCTGTCATTGTCCATGTTTCTCCACCATAGGTGACAATAGGGATGTAATAATTCTTATACATAAGGAGTTTTGTTCTTTCTGAAACCTCATTATTCCAAATCAGATGTTTTATTGTTTGGTAGAAATTGCCTCTCCTCTGTAACCTCCTATTAATTTCGTTAGTTATTCTTCCATCCCTAGATATTTCACTCCCTAAATTAGTGAAACTTTCTACCACTTTGAGGGGTTCTCCATTCAAGGTAATATTTCCATTGATTCCTTTCTCTCTTCCAAATACCATTACTTCACTCTTATCTTTATTTATTTTTAATCCATACCTTTTCATTATTTCCTTCCATGCATCAAGCTGTAACTGTACATCTACCTCTGTATCACCCCATATTACCATATCATCTGCAAAAATCATCTTTTGGTCTTTTTCTTTTACTATATCTTTAACTGCCCTATTCAATCCCTCCATCACAACATTAAAAAGCGTAGGAGATAGAAAACTTCCTTGCTAAAGTCCTTGTCTTATTTCGAAGTATTCAGAGTTCCCCAATGGTGTTCTAATTCTACAATTGTGGCCTCTGTACATTGTCTTTATAACATTAATGTATCCATTTTCTATATCTATCTTCTTCTTCGTCTTGTTCAGAATTACTCGTGTTCGACTACCAAAGTATTTGTGTGATTCAAGAAGAATTGTTAAGTTTTATCAGTGTTCAGTTTCTACTCAGAGAAGAGATTTCTTTGTCTTTCTTACATTGGAGAATGGGAGTTTTGTGTTAAGATTTCTGCACACTTAGTCCTATGACCCAACAGGGGACATGAAAAAAGGGGTGGGAGGGTTCAAGTGGTTCAAATGGCTCTGAGGACTATGGGACTTAACTGCTGTGGTCATCAGTCCCCTAGAACTTAGAACTACTTAAACCTAACTAACCTATGGCTACCACACAGAACCATGCCCGAGGCAGGATTCGAACCTGCGACTGTAACGGTCGCGCGGTTCCAGACTGTAGCACCTAGAACCGCTCGGCCACTCCGGCCGGCGGGGTGGGAGGGGTTTGGGCCTCTACGCACTGGCAGTGCCGTGAAGAGACCCCACTGATAGTGCGGCGAGTCGAGTGCCACGCCCTGACCAGCCGAAAAAAGGAAAGGAACAATAACTGTCTATATTAATGCGTTGTGTGATAATGTACAATTTTCTGAATTAAAAAAAAAAGGTGGCGCAGTGGTTAGCGCAGTAGACTCGCGCTCGGGAGGACGACGGTTCAAACCTGCGTCCAGCCATCGTGATTTAGATTTTTCTTGATATCCGCAAATAGCTTCAGGTAACTCTCGGAATGGTTCCTTTGAAAGGACACAGCCGACTTCCTTCCCTAACCCAATGGGACCGATGACCTTGCTGTTTTGTCCGCTCTCCCGAATCAACTGGCCAACCAACCACCATCCAGAAGGCACATATAGATTATCGTAAGTGGAAAATACTTTTTAGAATTTTATACGGGGTAACAAATAGGAAAATCAACATTCTTGTACAAAACCTTTATAAATTTTTGCTTATGTATTACACACAGAAAATAATTGTTTCTTTATTTTTGGCTGCTGTAGTTTTAATAGTATCCATCTTAATTTTTAACTTATACTTTAAATCTGCATCCAAATAATCTAATTCTTTTCAGACTAGTAATTCGATAAGTGAAAAGAGGGTACATTCTGTCCGCTTATAGTATGAATTATTTACATGTAAATAATGTGGAAATTGTTAACATAAACTCCAACAAGAACAACACAAATATTATAAACTCCGTCTGAACAGGCCTCAGAAGGCCCAACGGTACTGACCGACTGCCGGGTCATCCTCAACATATAGGCATCATTGTTAGTTTTCATGACTGGAGCCGCTACTTCTCGATCAACTAGCTCCTCAATTGGCTCACAAAGGCTGAGTGCAACCCGCTTGCCAACAACGCCCAACGTTCCCTGACAATAACCCAAGGAAATCGATTCCTTTATTTTGATAACTCATTGTTAACGGTCATTATACCATCAATAAAATTATTTAATAAACTATATTCATTTATGTCTGTATTAGAGTGAGTTTAACTTTTTTGCGTTTCATTGCCATATATACATGATCTACATTAACTGAAGCCAAGTGCTAACCAAGCCCAACAGTGCTTAACTGACAGAGACCGGTGTTACCACCGTGATGAGGCCATTAGCAATACAAGTATTATACAGAAGTATTATATTAAAACTAGAGAAACAGTTTTTTCAATCAAGTACATCGTTCTGCACAATACCACCAAATATAGATATCGCCAAATTAAATCGGATTTTCAAGAATCATGTTATTCAAATGTCTAAAAAGAATAACAAATATATAGAACAAATTTAAATCATTTCCTCTTAAAAAATTAATCATTCAAGTGGATGTTAACGTCTCATGAAAACTGTAAGTGGAAGTAAGAAAAGAAACACACCTGGATTATTTGATGAAAACAGTTACCACAAAGTAAGAGTATTAGCTGTTACTGGAAAAAGAACAACCCATTGCAGATGTGCAAGCAAGACCTCGAAATTACTTTAAACAAAAATCTGGATACGACAAGGAAATACGAGATGTCAGCCACATGTTGCAGTACTCACAGAAACTGATGGATTTGGGGACGTTTTCTAGACCAAAGCCATTGCTGCTTCACAAAGCACTGAACATGTCAAACTTACGAGTGCTTGACTGATGATCCAGAAACGAAGACAGACAGACCATTAGCTGAAAGAAAAATAACATACAGTCTCAAAAACAGATAGACTACCAGCAAAGAAGCGCAAAAGCGTAACTATGGAATCTCGAGTTATGAAACTGCAGCTAAACACCACACAGGCCAACAGCCACGATACCTTGAGGAGAAAAAAGACCAGTATATCCAAAGAAGTGACTAGTACTGCAGTGATGATCTTTACACTCTTTTCTTAGGTTAATACTGTTATATAGCTTAGAAAAATAAAACTGTCAGTGGTAAAACAATAACCCAAGGAAATCGATTCCTTTATTTTGATAACTCATTGTTAACGGTCATTACACCATCAATAAAATTATTTAATAAACTATATTCATTTATGTCTGTATTAGAGTGAGTTTAACTTTTTTGCGTTTCATTGCCATGTATACATTGATCTACATTAACTGAAGCCAGATTTACCCTTGTGACTGAAGTGACACCACAGCTTGCGGCATTCTTTAGTGGCACTGTGAGCTACTGTTGACACAGGACGACACAAATTCTTCACAGTTGCACAATTTTCAGTTTGACGTCAGTGGAGATGATTCGACGAGATGTTGTGTAATAGTGCGGATTGCGACATTCGAATAGAACCAACAGTTTAATACAAAGATAAGAATTTTAGATATAGGCTTTGAAAATGGATTTCGTGAGGGAATGAAGTGGGGGCTACAAATGCATCTGTAAAAGAATTAACACTGAAAGATGAAAGCCTGTTCGAAACCATTTCTGATTGATAAGAATTTCGAGTACTTTTTGAATCACGTATTGAGCGCCATTCAAAGATTTGATACACATAATGAGAGGATGCAGTTCCAGTTAGTGTGAAACTGGAAGTAACTCTTACCTCTCTGGCATGTTATCTCTAAAGTATACCTTCCATGTCCCTAAGAACAGAATTTTAGTATGCTCATGTGAAATGCTGGATACTATTTGCAGAAGGAACGCTCCCAACGATGATCCATTTATGAACCACTTTCCAATAACAGAAGCAAATTTCGAGAACTTGTTGAGCTACAAGATTAACTCTCTAAAAAATCCAATACTTAGATTAAAGTTACATTACTGATTTGAACGACAATCGACGCTTTGATATTTTATATCTGGAGATAACCTGTCATCTCCCCAATATTTATAACACATTCCCAAAGTACAATTCCAATGTTCTTTTGTGATGTGTTGGATGCTATTTAAGATGAGCAGAAGTCTCACTAGAAAGCTAATACTTTCATGCTTACACCTGGCATTAGTTAAATAAGGCAGAACAAATTTATTCTACACTGAATTTAGAAGTTATACTTTGTGCAAGTGCTTTAAAAGACTTCTTAAAAGGTACAGTCAAGTTAAAATTGTTTTGCCAAAATAAATCTTGTTACTACGTTTCCCAAATTAACTCAACATGTGTTTAAATGCATTTATGTTGGCAGCACTAGAATTTGAATGTACAGCCAGTATTGAATTAATTTTCATGATTTGTCGAATTAAGTGAGCTGCTGTGAAACTACAAATCATCTTTCACTAATTACTTAAAAATAACTGCACTGCGCCACTGCTCCAATTGGTGTGGCAGAGTTAATGAGAGATGTCATCACTATCTGATGCAAGAAGCGCCATGGAAGCAGAACAGAGGAAGGCCATGAAGGTGTTCTTTTGTATGAATGCCCAGAGTGGATGCAGCAAAACTCACCACCCAGGCCATTCTATAAGTAAAATTACCACTTATCTAGGTTTTACTGTTGCAGGCGAGGCTAGCACCGCTAACACAGCAGAAGTACGAAGCCAGACTGGAGTAACGTTGACTGGGGTTATCGCATGGCCTAGCCCAGCATCAAGTTCCTCCCTGTCCTACGTGACAGCCTGACAATCCGTCAGTGGTCAGGCCACCATAAATACTATCCATTTTGGTCAATCAGTGTCAGTCACCATACGTAGCCATCTACAACAGGAAATCTATGCCAGTCACCATCTTGAAATGGGTCAAGTAGCTGCCACTGCTAGACGCTAACTTCACTAAGTTGTTGGTCGGCCTGATGTGCCTAAGCCTGGATGCCACTGGGAGTCGAACTGGTGTCTTTAGGCTCCTGGACCAATTACTGGCTGACTTCCACCAACTGCAGGTCTCTTACTTCGGGGACTGTTGTTCACAACTGAGCCTGCCAAGCTGCCTTGTGCATATAAACTCTACTGCTGCTGATTCGCCAGATGTGATCATATTCTACCATACCTACACATTATCACTGCAGTCTGCGCTATGGCTCACAGTTCAACTCTACACGATCTCTAGCGCATCCTGGACTGATTTGTACACTAGCAAACCAGCATGAGCGCCTTCCTCAGACCGTCACAGCTGCATGTCACCTAGGGAGGAACCCTGACTAGGTGTTTCCTCACTGCAGTACTGCTTACAGCTGGGCATAGCCCTGCTTATGCCGTATGCTGATTGCACCAGCTAAGACTATTCACTGAATTCGGTACTCTTCCATGACACCAAGGCCGACATCCGACCCTGTCCACTGTCTGAGACAACATAATGCTTTATACTGATGAGTTAACTACAACATTATTTCCGTTTTCATTTATCAGAAGAGATCCACCAGGCTCCTGACCACCACCTCGCTGCAACGCTGCCCTGGTAGAGCTGAACACCATCCTGCCTTCCAGAAGAATGAGTCTTCCACCTATCTTGAAGATCAAGTCACCATACACTTCTACATTTGGTGTCAGAAATGTTTCTCCCACGGTAGCAGCTGGATTGTGGACATCATTGACAGCCAGGATGTGCAACGTCAAGAACACGGTAGGGTAAGTGCAGACATGTCCTTGGTGATGCAAGCGGGCTTCGCCTGTCCACAGAGTGTTCGATGGACACCTACCGTCCACTTTCATGCGAGCAAGAAATTCTAGAGCGAACGTTTGTCTTGATGGCAGAACAGCAGGAAGCAACTCTTGGAAGTGGGTGATTTTATATGAATAGCAATGAAGGATATTTCGTAAGATTGTCTGCATCGTTCTCGCGTGCATGTCCAATGTTTGGACAGTTCATCGTGTACTGCATGTTTGGACACCATCGCTCGACCCCTCCTGCAATGCTGTGGCCACATCTTTATCTGACGTCGGATCAACTGCTTTCCTCCTCTGCCACAACGCACTTCAAAAGAAGCTGTATATTTTCGAATTTTGTAATCATTTCTCCAGACCCTAAGCAGATATCAGATCAATGCCTTTTTTCATACACTTCAGTGTGTAGAACTTCTTCAGTCACCGTTCTTGTAGAAGAGCCTTACCAGTAGTGCACAACCTTCCACAGAGACAGTCACGTTGGGCTTGTCGGATGCAAAGTTAGGGACAGCCGTGTGCCGCTTAGAGCACCATCTCTTGAACAAATTTCCACAAATTTTTAAATATTCACTGAATTCTTTCCCGGCGTTAGCTATGGGACGCAAGACTCTCTGTTAGCATAAAATGGTTAAATATTGCCAAGCCGACCTGAACGTTTAATTATCATTGACAAAACACACTTCACTATACGTTTAAGTTATTTGCTTTAGAAACGGAAAGAACCAACAGATTAACAACTTCAACGTCAATTATCCGCCTATGAATGCACAAATGTAAAACCAGTAATAAATTCAGTCAGCCTCAGGATCGCTGTAAAATAAAAATATTTCGTAATTCACTGCTAATTTTACCTGCTCCCGATTTACGGGTTTGGTTAATTTTATAGCGGAACAATTTTTTAAATGTGACGCCGCTGCAAACCGTTCGGTTGCGGCACAGCCCAGCAACAGCAACGATAATCGCTAAAAGTGCTGAAAATTCTTTAAAGAAATATTGTAGATGACATGGGCAAGGTAATTTACATTAGTAACACACAATTTTGATAAATTATAATATATTTAGACCATAACAGTAATTAAAATTACACACCTTTTCAATTTCTCCTCTAATGGCGGCTAAAGATAGATACAGACAAACGAAGTCTACTCATTCATATAATGCTACGACAGAGGTTCCTCTCTCTCTCAGCTCTAGAGGAAGACGACAAAGAATACACGTTATGTAGCGCTATTTATATTATTGCTGATTGTGAATGTCTCTTTGTAATCTTACAACATTATTTTCCTCTGTGGCTATATTTTACATTTTTTCATCGCAGATATTAACATATTTCGTAATTACATTATGAGTATAGAAATATTAAAATCGTTAATACATCGAGAATATTATTACAGAAAATATTACAATAATAACAAACGTCCTTTACACAAAATTAAATAACATTTTTTGTTAAACAATTACAGTACAAACAAATTGCTTCATAGCGGCGTACATAGTACAATTAAATGTTATTTCATTTTATTAATAGTGTGTGTGCTGCCAGGGAACGTTACAAGCTGCACACTTATGGTAACAGCAGAAATAATATATTTTTTAATATTTGTCTAAGTACGGTTATACATTTTTTTCCAACTTTCACAAACCGTCGCATTTACATTTTGAAGAATATGCAGGATTTTTTTCTAAACACCCGTAAAAGAAAGCGACAAGCTTTCTTTATGTATAATTTATTTTATGCGCACCCATACATTTTCAGAAAGCAATCCTTTTGGGTGCCAGATGGTCACACGAACGCATCACTCTTAATGGATTTTAACACTCTGTTCTGTTCGTTGATGTAGACGTTGTTTTGTTTTGTTTTAGGGCGCAACAACAACTGGGGTCATACGCGCCCAATTCAAAACTACAGAACACGAAGACAGAGAGGAGTTAGAAAACGACTACACGTCAGTCCCAATCGGCGTAAGAGAAGACAGCTAAAAACAGGGACGTTGAGGAAGGTCTATAAAATACACCAAAGAGAAACACAGGTCCAGAACTAAAAATTAAATGGCCTTCGCCATATTGCTACGACGGATAAAAAGTGAAATGCGGTAAACACCTCGCTCGTCGTTCGCTAAAACAGCCGATAACAGACGGCAAACGCAAGCGGGAACGTAAACGGTTAAAAATTGGGCATTCCGTCAGTAAATGGCGGACACTTAAAACTTGGGCGCAATATGCACAAAGTTGTAGGGCTGCGCCACTTAGCAAATGGCGATGGTTAAAAAGGCAGTGCCCAGTACGCAACGTAGTTAAAATGACCTCCTCCCGGCGGGAGGGCCGAGAGGGTCTTCCAAGACGCAGAGGCTTAATAATCTGGAGTTTAATCCCATGATGGGAGGACCAATGGCGATGCCAAAGTGACACCGATTGCTTCTTATTTTAGCTTTAGTGATACATAAATCACAACCTCAGACGTTTTCTCGCATACCATTCACAATATCAATCACTCCTTAGTCTGTTAGGCGTCTGAATTTTTAGCTCTCGCTTTTGTATTTCCACAAAGAAGGTACCTGCTTGAACAGCTCGAGAAACTGTACGTTTCTTGTTAACGACAGCTTTTAGACGTTTTTTTGACAATATGAAGCACACATGAGAAAATTACAAACACGAGAACCAAAATACAGCGATGGGCTTCGAAATTCAGGCAAAAGGTGGCAGTCGAATGACGCTATTCGTTGCCGAGGCAAGGAAAGTGGCATCACAAAGTACAACCGAGGGGAGCTTTGTATGACATGACAAAGGTTGCTTGAGTTAAGTGGCGCCACTGAAAACAGTGTTCACATGAGCAGCTATGGTGCCACTGCAGTCAAATTTCTTAGTCTTGCGGCTTCCCCTGCCATTTGTGATTTTTATATGCCGATATGCGTTACACAGCGGAGCTCCCACTGCAGCGCCTGTAGGATACGACCCCGTTTTGTTGCTGCGTGTCAGGAAATTAAGTCTGTTGAAAACACGTTACTTAGATCGTTTTTAGGATGTCAAAGGAAATCTATGGTAAATTCTTAAAACGCCCAATTGTTATTTTACTACTGTCAGACCGGGTGAGGTGGACTCGAATTCGGGAGGACGACGGTCCAAACCTGCGTCCAGCCATGCTGATTGAGGTTTTCCGTCATTTCCCTAAATCGCTTCAGGCAAATGCTGTGATGGTTCCTCTGATGGGGCACAGCCGATTTTCTTCCCCATTCTTCACTAATCCTATGGGAAAGATGGCCTCGCTGTTTGGTCCCGTCCCCAAATCAACCAACCAACCATTATCAGTTAATGACTGACTACGGATGTAATGACAGTCTTGATTCCGCTGGCATTTTAAGTCTCGGTTGGTGGTTAGTTCCCTTTGAGCAGCTTTCCTATCAGTATTGTTTAAGCAGTTTATCTGTACTAGCCTCGTAAATTAGTCTCACAGAGCACTGAAACTGGGCCGTCACAGCAGCTATCGATTTATGAGAGATCTGTGCTAGCAGCAAGTAGGAGCCTCTTTGACGCAGAGAACACTTGAGCAACCCCCGCTCGAGGTAGCTGCAGCTGGAGAGACAGGGAATGCAAGTGTCCGTAGTGTAGAAAGGAAGTAGCTGCCGAAGTGAGAGGAAGTAAGCAACACGGTGCTAGGTGGAATCAGATTAGCAGAGAGTGTGCGTGGTTTTCAAGCACCGTGTCCAGATTGCCCCTCGCTGAAGCGATGTCCCTGGACCAAAGAGGACAAGTGGCTGCGGTTGCAGCGTGCTGCCTTCCGTTATACCCGTTATCGAATGTGGACAGAAGTGAGGAAAGCAGATTGCACACAGGTGGGTGGGGTAGTAGTTGACGGTAGTGAATTTCATTAGCGCGAATCTGATTTCCGACAAATCAGCAGGTGTCTGGAGTCTCAAATTGGTTAAGATGTTTTGTTAGAGCAATGATGAACGTGTTGGACTGAGCTATAGCGCTTGATGGGACTGCCTAAAGCATCAGGTTTAGGAGTGTTTTGTTGGAGTAAGGCACTGAACAACGATGAGAATGTTAGAGGGCATTGCAATGAATTATTCAATCTGATTCAGCCACTGTGTTTGGTGTTACTGTAAGTCTGAATTGCTTCCTAAGAGACAGTTGTGCGTATAGTTTGTTTCTTGAAGGTACTCGTGTCGAAATGCCTCTCTCTATCGATTCCAGTTGAGCTTAATTGCCGGCCAGAGTGGCAGTGCGGTTCTAGGCGCTACAGTCTGGATCCGAGCGACCGCTACGGTCGCAGGTTCGAATCCTGCCTCGGGCATGGATGTGTGTGATGTCCTTAGGTTAGTTAGGTTTAATTAGTTCTAATTTCTAGGCGACTGATGACCTCAGAAGTTAAGTCGCGTAGTGATCAGAGCCATTTGAACCCTTTTTTTTTTTTAGCTTAATTGATCCCAATTGGCTGTCATGCATAACTGGTTCTGCCCTGTTGGATGTATAAGGGGCGTTCGAAAAGAAACGAGCCAGAGGCATAATTACAGAAACGAGTACCTGTTGAGTCACTTGTCCCTCTGTGACACAAGGCGGTGACGTCGCCGTCTACACGAGTACAGGAAAGGTTACGCTGACGCTCTTCTTTGACCACTTCTAACTCAGTTCCTGCAGCACGGGACAACAATGAAGGCCCAGTGCTACTCGCAAACCTTGACCACCCTTCTCCAAACGGAGGCAATCTCACCTGTTGTGTCATTTTGCTCCACTACAATGCAAAGCCTCTTGAGGCCAACACAGTCGCGGCACTCCTGCAGAAATTCAAATGGGAAGTTCTCAGCCATCCTCCATACAGTCCAGATCCTTCTCCCTGTGATTACACCATTTTTGGTCCCCTTAGAAAGGCTCTGAGAGGCAAACGATTCACCTCGGACGACGTCCAGCTGTAAGTGCAGAACTGGTTAACATCGCAGCCCCGGGAATTTTATGAGACAGCCATTCACTGCCTTGTGTCACAGTGGGACAAGTGTCACAGTGGGACAAGTGTCTCAACAGCCAGGGTCAATACTTCCAACATACAGCTGCTGTTTCTGTAATTATGCCTCCGGCTCCTTTCTTTTTGAACGCCCCTGATAGTACACTGCTGAGAACATGTCTTGTGCCAAATGAAGGTTAAAGGTTTTTTTTTTACGAGTTTGTTGGACGAAGTAAATTGTTAAACTTACGTAACACATTAATATTAAGACATTATTATGTACTTATAGGTGTCACATGTAACAGGTTCATTCCTGTTGGAAGTAGCAATTTATTGTAAGACTGTTGAGTGTTGCATTTAGAGCTAAGCCTTAAAATAAGAGATCTTAGTTATGTAAATAGACTGTTTAGGTTTTTTTATTGGTAACGCCGCCGCCACGTAGCGCTCTGTATGAAAATCACTGGCTGTGCCGTGTGCAGTCTGTGGCTGGTTGGCATTGTTGTCTGCCATTGTAGTGTTGGGCAGCGGCAGCTGGAGGCTAACAGCGCGTAGCGTTGCGCAGTTGGAGGTGAGCCGCCAGTAGTGGTGGATGTGGGGAGAGAGATGGCGGAGTTTTGATATTTGTAAGACTGGATATATATATTACGACTATTAAGGTAAATATATTGTTTGTTCTCTATCAAAATCTTTCATTTGCTAACTATGCCTATCAGTAGTTAGTGCCTTCAGTAGTTTGAATCTTTTATTTAGTTGTCAGTAGTGGCGCTCGCTGTATTGCAGTAGTTCGAGTAACGAAGATTTTTGGTGAGGTAAGTGATTTGTGAAAGTTATAGGTTAATGTTAGTCAGGGCCATTCTTTTGTAGGGATTATTGAAAGTCAGATTGCGTTGCGCAAAAAAAAATTAAATAAATAAATAAAAAATAAAATGTGTGTCAGTTTAAGCACAGTCATGTATAATTTTTCTCAGGGTACGTTTCATATGTCGACCCTTAGCCGAGGATACCTCACTGGATCTTCTGATTTTTTCTTGTAGTTTGTGTAGTTAGTGTAGCCTTTGTTTATTGCTAGCGGGTAATTGTAGAGAGAATTTCCTCTATAGTTGTAGTTTTTCATTGTTGTACAGTAAAACAGTTGTGGCATGCATGTAGGTTTGCACCAAGTATTTCGCAGCTGCACTTGCAATTAACTAGATATTATTTTTAGTGCTACGTTAATGTGTTCTCTTATTTTTGATCTTCAAATTGTGCTTTTCTGTGTTATCGTGTGGAATATTGTGATAATAATGGCGTGTGAAAAACGTAATACTAGGCTCCAAAGTAAACTGAGGAATGACAGTGAAGACGAAAGCAGTGTGTTAGCGCCACCATGTAATGAATTAACTAATGTTCAAAGTAGTAATTTGGTAATTGTGCATAGGGAAATGGAGCGGGCTGCAAATAATGGTGTAGGCAGTGAAACAATTAGTGAACAGGGAAGCATTATCGATCGATCGGTCGGTAACAGCTCGCCTCAGGCTTCCGAAATGACAGGACACAATCTTGCAAATACTGTAGATTCAGGTTTTGCGTCCTCACCGTTTTCTGGAATAAGTGAAGACACATTTCCTGTTTTTCAAACTGCGAATATTGCCGGTTCAAATGCATTGCCGAACAGTACTGAGGAACATGTTTCAGACACCAGTGCATTGTTATTACAATTAATGCAACAAATGGGACAAAAGCTTCAAAAGTTAGGCTCAATGGAACAAAATCTTAAAAAGTTAGACACAACGCTTGAACAAAATCAGAAACAAACGGGACAAAATCTTCAAAAGTTAGACACAATGGAACAAAATCTTCAAAAGTTAGACTCAGTGGAACATACGCTTGAACAAACACGTGAAGATTTAACTACTGAATTCCATAAAATCGAATCGAAATGTCAAAAAGTCTGTAATGACGTAAAAACACAAATTTGTGAGCATTTTCAACCTATTTTTGCGCGGCATGAAAATGCATTACAGAATCACGAATCAGCCATAAAAGAACTGCAAACTATTGTTCATGAAAATCATGAGACCTTGCAAGCCAAAATTGACTCAGTTGCATCTACCGATTCGGTTACGCAACTTGCAAAAACTCAGCAAAACTTAAAGGACACAGTAGATACGATTTCAACACAAATGGACACTCTGAAATTTGGTTTAGAAAAACACACTGAGGAAATAAGTACACTATCGGAGAAAGTTCGGCAGTTTCGGATCAGTTCATTAACTTATCTGCAAAGGTAGATGATAATCTGAATGACACAGAAGAGTGCGAACAAATTAGGAAATTCAAACAAAATCAGAATCAAATTAATAAGCAACACCAAAGAGAAATCCGGGAAGTACAAGATCAGCTGACACAGGTAATACAAGAATTACGTATTCCAGAGGACATTCGCGCTCCAACACGGGAAGAGGGACTTAGAAATACGGAAAGCCACAAAATAATAACACAGGGCATTTCGGAAATTATGAAAGAAATTGGCAAGGTGCACCGAATTTTGAGATGGAACCGACGACACGACGTAACAATGACCGATATGCTACCCGCCGACACGATGATTTTGACTATAAGCTGTTCATTACTACATCTAAATTCAAAACATTTAAGAATTCTGGCAACGACATTCATCCACAAGCGTGGCTCCATCAATTCTCTCATTGTTTTCCTCCTAACTGGTCATTGGAGCACAGATTAGAATTTATGTGTAGCTGTAAGAATACGATCGGTCATTCACGATTGTCACAGTGAAGGAGAATTTTATCATGCCTTCCTCTCAGCATATTGGTCTCAAGCTACACAAGATCGAGTAAAACATAGCATCATTATGATGAAACATTTCGAACAATCTGAATTTTCTAGTCTTGTGAAATATTTTGAAGACATGTTGCACAAGAATCAGTACCTGTCAAACCCATACAGCCCCTCAGAACTCATCCGCATTTGCTTAATCAAATTACCTGAACATTTACGGCATATTATTTTGGCAGGACGTTGCAAAGAGGACATTGAAGCTTTTCAGGGACTGTTACAAGAATTGGAAATTGACACTGACTATCACGGAACGCGAAAAGAGGAACACAACAATTACAGGTTACATCCGTCATAATTCCGCGATGAAAGAAATAACTGGACATGACAAGGCTATTCTCACAATACAAATCGTGACCAAAACAGACACCACCCGTATGACAACCGTTGGCAGAGTAGTAATAGTTACAGGGAAAGATCACCTCTCCGCGGTAGTGACTATCACAGAGACAATCAGAGAAACAGACAATATGGGAATCAAAATAATTATTATCAAGGGAGACAGAATAACTTTAGACGCAACGGTCCAGCGCGCAGTTACGATTCAGGGAGAAATTCTCCACCACGTGACCGACAAGAAAGAAACTATGGAATCTACCGACATGACGACAGACGATATGATCATAACGACAGACCTGAATTGCATCAGAACTGGCGGGATTCAAACAGAGCTGGGCCCTCTCGGCAAGGTAAACTTGTAGAAGTTAGGTCTCCTAATCCCAATAACGACGCACGCCAACAAAGAGATAGCAGACAATGACTCGCACCGGAGGCAGCCACGTGCGCCGGCTGGCTCAGGGAAAAATAACATAGGCGTTAACCTTGAAAGAAACTCCAGTATTCTTTACCGACGTTTACCGCATGATAAATGCGTTCAAGTTGAAACTCTGAGTACTCTTAAGAGTAAAGGATTTCACTATATTTCACATGTAAAACCGTTTATTGAGAGATAATCTGCCTTTTAACTTGGTCTTTGCCATAAAATTTTCCACTTCACGCTACTAGTACAATTTGTCACACTGAGAAACTGTTAACATGCAACAATGTTTTGAAGTTAACTATCCAGTCGAGAACCTAGGGAACATTTTTAAACAGAAATTACGAATGCATTATTATAGTGAACAGTGACACAGAGTTGTTATTTGTACATTCTTGCTTGTTAGTTGCACTATTACGTAACGACTATAAGGCTCACATACTTAGAACATTTACCAGTACTGCTCATGAGATTTTAATGCACATTTTGGTTACTTGAAAATAAGTTCTGGATTTAAAGTACTTTCTGAGAGATACCAGATGACACAATGCATAGTTTATTTGACAGCTACACGATTATATCACGACGCTACTAATATGTGACACAATTTACATTGTGCTTTTGCGGTTTATCTGTTTTACATCTGCACAGTTTTTCTGAATTCTTCTGGAAAGGAAAACATGTTTTAGTAGTAACTTTGTGGTATAGCTACAATGAGACAGCCTTTTCTGTAGCACAACAATACGTTACACTGCAGTACTTACTTCATCACGGCAATAAGCGTAGTAACTACGATATCTATACGCAAAGCATTTCACTTTTGTTTATCATGAGGTAAGTACATTGACTTCTGCAGAACTTAGCTTTCGGAGGACGATAACTACGACACTTTCACAGAGATTATCTTACAAGACGCACAGTTTAGCGCTACAGTACACGTATTTGAGTGATTAATTTTGTATTTAAAACATTTATTTTTTAAGATACTTGAAGTACAATGATACAAAGGTTTTCCGTGATACATTTCATTCCATTTCTGTAATCTGTAACACCTGAGGATATAATTACATTAATCCTCATGGGGGTACACGCTTACTTTGTGTACCATGTGTATGGCAAGCACAAGGAGCCCTAGCTAATATGGTATTTGCTTATACAACTTTGCACATTGGTACCATATTTCTCTAACACATTAATTACACAGCTATCTGATCATTTAACTGGGAGAGACAAACATTTATTTTACTACATCAGTGACAGATGTTTACGTAATTACACAGTTGGATAACTGCACACTTAGGAAATTGTATTTTGTCTGTACTTTGTGAGCTGTTCATATTTTTTCAGAACCATTGTGATACTATGAGAGCTTTGAATGACATATTTGGTATGAGATCATGATTTTTAAAGTACGTTTGAGGTAGATGACACTTTTGACATGAGCAGAGAATTTTTTTTTTTAGGTTTTGAAATTATTGCAGAAATCTATGACGTTTTTGAGATTTGACTGAGGTGTTATGATGTTATTATTACGACGACGATGTGAATTATGCTGCTGAGGTATGTTTAAGGTGATGCTACATGAGTTACTTGGTTATGATACGTATCTGTTATGATGAAATATTGAAGAAGTGTCGACGAATATGTATATGTGTAATAAGGTAAGGAATAATGAGTAGTGGTTAGGGACTCTGATTTGTGGAAAAGGATGTTGGAAACCAAGAATCGTACTTTTAGAGTTATGAAATGTATGTAAATGAGTGAATGTATTACAATGCCAACGAAATTTTTTTGGACACTATTATATTTAAAGGATTTTGTTTCTACACATTTGTAACGCAAATTCTTGACCTGTGAAATTTTTTGTATGAGACTGTCACTGTAGTGCAAACTGCTGTCGTAAATATTTCGGTAAGAAAGCCAGGTGACCTTGACATAATCTGCTGTGGGCGCAAAGCTATGCGACAGTTGCCTCGGAAAAAAAAGCTGTGCCTTTCAGAGACACAACAAAAAAAGGAAGAGGCCATTAACCTCGCCATTGACATTCCTTTCTAGAAAGCATCGCAAATACGACATGCTCATTACTTGGAAAAATTCTTACATCTGCATACCTGATTATGACAAGTATCTTTCTACGAGAATTGAGAGAATTTCTATTAACTTATGAAATGCCACATGACTATTGAATGATATTTTTATGCTTTTTCTGTGTACATGGTTGCTTATTTCATGTAAAATCTGTTTTCCAGCTGTGTTGCAGCATTGGTTTTATAAAATAAAATTAAATGCATTTGATAATGTGAAAATTTTCTGTCAACAGATCTGGTAAATAATAACTTTATGACCCACATTCTTCGAAAAAGGAGCACTTGGAAAGTAAAGAACAATAAGAAGGGACAAATAACAGAAACTGCATACATAATTTTCTTTTCAAGTACTTGCTAATGTTTTGTAGAATGCGTTTTTGTGGTGCACCCCTTTAATTATATAGACATTAAGATGTGAATATACATTTCCCTTATCTGCATTGTTGTCTTTGGTGTAATATTTTTATTGCATTTGCTGCTGCTGTTTGCCAAGCATAGTGCTACTAAATTTCACTTTGTATTACTCTGTGACGCCAGTTTCACTACTGATTTATTTTTCTTTTTGCTGCAGATTGGCTCATATTAGTGATAATGTTGCATTTGCTCTTCAAATTTAGATTTACTGTAGCTTGCTTTGCCAATTTCCATATTTTTTGTCATTGCTGTTTGTGTTAATTGTTTTGTGCTGCTGCGTTGCCTCGTCCCTTAGTTTAGCATCTGAGCTCAGTAGATTTAAGTTAGCTTAAGAGGGGGTAGACTATATAACAGAATGAGTTGCGATGCATTGGAAGAAATGCATTGAGAAGTTATACGAGAAAAGTACAGAAAGCAGGTACAGGTAGGATATTCATGGAAATAAATGATGAGGTAAGATACTGGAAAATAAATGATGAGGTAAGAAATATGTGAACATATAAATACAGAAAGCATGCTTGGATAGGATTTTTTTTTGGTGGAAACAAATGTTGAAATAAGACAAAAGATCTATGGAATGAAGTTTTGGGTTGGACTGCAGTACCAAATGTTACACTGAAAACAAACTCTGCCCTTTCCTCTTGTGTTATCTCACTGTGTGTTTGTGTACCCTTGTGTATTTGTTTTCTTCCTGTCTCTGTGCACTGTTTCATAGAATTTTTTCTCTTCTAATACTAAGCTACATTCACTATGATGAGGAATACTGTTTTCCTCAAATATAATTTGCATTAATAACATGTTATTACTTCGTAAAGATGTTTACACATTATTTATTCTGTTTTTTTTTTTTTTGTAATGCTCATGTGTGAAGTTGATGTTTCAAAAGTTTTTCTGATCTTTTATTTATGTACTTATGTCATAATTTTTGTAATACTGATGTATTTGTTATTTCGAATCGTTTGTAAAGCCCCTATTACTACAAATGTTATCTGTATTGTTATGTTCTTTAATGATGTATTTTGTACCTTTGTTATTGTATTCTTATGTTATAAAATTGTAATTGACACCAGTTGATCAAATTAAGTAATTTGTAAGTTACATTTCACTGCACACCTTTCTGTTGGTCATAGTATATGGACAATATGTGAGAAGTAGGGACTGATAGTGTTTGCATGTGTGTTAATAATTCAGCAAGGGACTGGATAACAGCATTGCTGGTTCTAAGGACATTTGAAACAAATGCTTTGTGAGTGGACAAGTGGTGGTTCATGGACTTGCTATATTCTCCGCAAGACTTTTCGTTGGTGATGTGCACCTGAACAGTCACAACAGTTGGCAACTGCCCATCTCTACAAGGACTACAGTGGGTCTACACCTTTGATGACTCACCAATGCCATTATTTCTACAAGGACTGCAGTGGGTCTGCACCTCTGGTGGCCCACCAATACTGTAAGCTCTACCAGGACTACAATGGGTCTACTCTGTGTTGACCTACCTACCAATATTCTTCAAAACTTCGACTGTCTCTGCTGTGGGTTTGCTCTGTTGTGGCCCATTACCTGTCTGCATGTCAAGAGTCAGCACTGTCTTTCCGTTGGAAGGACAACACTACTTCTTGAAGACTGCATGGAAATCCATTACTTCCATGTGCATTTTCTTTTACTACTCAGACTTAGAGAAAAACACTGCAATTTTACTTTGATGAATGATCAGTACCGTCTTTATGGACTGTGAGAAAATTTTAGCTTTTGACCAACATTGTATCGATAAGTGTGTGCATTTCATTTCTTTGTTATTGTAATTATGAAAAAAATTTCAAATCTCTATTGGCCACTGCCCAAAACAATTTGTAATTTTTTTGTGGGGAGCATGGGGGCTATGTAAGTAGGCTGTTTAGGTTTTTTTTATTCGTAACGCTGCCGCCACGTAGCACTCTGTATGAAAATCACTAGCTGTGCCGTGTGAAGTCTGTGGCTGGTTTGCATTGTTGTCTGCCATTGTAGTGTTGGGCAGCGACAGCTGGATGCTAACAGCGTGTAGCGTTGCGCAGTTGGAGATGAGCCGCCAGCAGTGGTGGATGTGGGGAGAGAGATGGCAGAGTTTTGAAATTTGTAAGACTGGATATATATATTATGACTATTAAGGTAAATATATTGTTTGTTCTCTATCAAAATCTTTCATTTGCTAACTATGCCTATCAGTAGTTAGTGCCTTCAGTAGTTTGAATCTTTTATTTAGTTGGCAGTAGTGGCGCTTGCTGTATTGCAGTAGTTCGAGTAACGAAGATTTTTAGTGAGGTAAGTGATTTGTGAAAGGTATAGGTTAATGTTAGTCAGGGCCATTCTTTTGTAGGGGTTATTGAAAGATTGCATTGCACGCAAAAAAAAAAAAAAAAAAAAACAATATTGTGTGTCAGGTTAAGCACAGTCATGTATAATTTTTCTAAGGGACGTTTCAGTTATTTCTGAATTATAATGACTGTTATGTAAATAATAGTTGTACACAACTAGCCACATGTACTAGCTGTGTGAATGCTGTTATTTTATGTTAACATTGCCTCTCATGTCTCTTGGCTTCGGTTAATAAAAAAACTGGCACAGTTAGTTGTTATTAATTGACCTGATTAACTTATCAGTTCAGATAGAAATTGATTGTTGTACTGCCTGATCTAATTTAGACAATATGTAGAGTTGTTTAGTATGTTTAACATTATCAAGTATGTATTTTAAGGCTTTTCAAATGCTCAGTAGAGTGGAGCATAAATTTTAAAGTATCTGTTGTGAATAAGTTTTGTCATATGCAATTACTGTCAGAACACCCAGCACGCACTGCACACTCACCCTGTCACTCATTTCAACAATGTGGTTAGCACATCGCGTGTGCACTTGTGTCAGTGTAGGCCTGCCTTCTCAGGTGCTGCCCATACGCTGGTGTACGTACAAATTAGTACTATGCAGCACTTGGATTATGTGACGTGGCGCCTCGAGTTACGCAGTATGATCAACTGGATTATAAGATGCGAAACAACGGATATTATCCGGGGGACAAGTGGCTGCACAACAGAATGTGGAGTGGGCTATCTGCCGAATGACATGTGTGCTAACCAATGCTGTCCCCCTGCTCACACTCATCGCCCTCACGCCACTGCTGGAGAGTAATTGTTTGTAAATAAATAATAATTATAAAAGGACACCAATTCCAGCACGCATTTCCGACACCTTCAACACATTGACTTTCACTAGGTCACTGGTAGCCACAGCAGAGCCTCACACCTGACTCCATGTGCCCGTCAAGGAGCACACACTCCACTCCTTAGTACAGTAAGTCCTTGGATGACTTGTAAAGTCGTGAAAAACAATGTAAAGTACCTGATTCTCTGTACACTGGGGTCAGCTCAATCAAGAAATGCAGTACTGCACTATACACTGTACTAAACAGTCGGTTCAATCCCATGTCCCGTCATCCTGATTTAGGTTTTCTGTGATTTCCCTAAATCGGCAAATGCTGGGATGGTTCTTTTGAAAGGGCACGGCCGACTTCCCCATACCTCCATTATCCGATGAGACCGATGACCTCACTGTCTGGTCTTCTCCCCGAAACAACCCAACTAAACAGAGTGTGGCTGCTGGCAAAAACCTGGTATCATGTTTAACCTCTGATGTGGCCAGCACCGACCTCTTAGCAGACAGTGGTGTGTTCCTCTTCCTGGATCCAGGGGTGGAAGAGGATTTTTATAATAAATAATAAAAGTTGCCAAGCATGTATCAGTGTAATTGTTTAAATAATTAATGAAATGCATCCATATTTAAACACACGTGAGCTAGTTCACCATCTTGGATTGGGGATTAGAGGGGGACAGGAGGAGACAGGGAGGGTGAGGAGAGAAGGACGGGGAAATGTGTGTAGCACAAATGGACAAACTCTAACATGGTAGCAAATGCCAGGACAAATCGCCATCTCGAATTGCACAGATAACTTGGGTTGACAGAGGGGAAAGGTGGAGGGGTGTGTACAAAGGGCAGGAAAGGCCTGGCCATGGCTCTCATGATACTGACGTTGATGTAAGCCTAATGTCTGCACTAGAACTCTCTTTTTCCCATAGCTTCTATGATTGTTTTTCCTGGCTTGACATTCATTAATAACTAGCTGTTACTGACCATGCATTGCAGTGTTTCATTGCCGTTAAATGGATAAGAAAGCAAAGAGAAAATGCAAGTTTATAATATGTGTTGAAATTGGAGATTTATCCTAACCTTCTGCCCCCTGTCTCTGTCCATCTCCTCCTCCCCTTCTCGTTTTTCCTCAGCTCCACCTTCCCTCTCTTTCTGTCCAGCAACTCTTTCCTCTATCCATCTTATCCTCCCCTCTCTCTCACATACACGCGTGTGTGTGTGTGTGTGTGTGTGTGTGTGTGTGTGTGTGTGTGTGTGTAATTGCCCAAATGTTTATTATAGTATTGTGTAAAAGTCTGGAGCAACTTGGTCAAGTAATCTGAGATATTTTTGGTAGCAATGTTTCCCCTTCATGTACAGTATATATATATAAACCCGAATATTGGAATGCAGTATTGTGTCACAATTTTGAAGGAATTGGTGAAGAACTTTTGGAGACATACGATTTTGAACAAACGAACATTTACATTTTTATTTATATAGATAGATTTATTAGTTGCCATTTGAATACACAATCTTTGAAGCTTACTAATATTTTACAGTGTATAAAAGGTAATTAACAGCTGTGGTGGACATAAGACATAAAATAAAGGGAGGACATAGAGCTTCTAATCGAATTTCATGTGATGCTGTCAAGAAACAATAACAAGTTATTCCAAACAACAGCAAATTTGACATATTTATATAACATTAAATACTAATGATTAGCGTTCCTAGCTCTGTCTAAGACCTCAAACTAGAACAGACACGTTGTGTTTATTAACTTATGTAAAATAATTTTACGTCAAGCAATCTTACAACAAGGGAAGCCATTAGCACAGTCATTTAAAATAAAATCAGACAGTTATGTATTTAACGTGCCACAAATAAATAAATAAATAACTATAAATAATACCTCTGCTCTTTAAAGAGGCCAAGCTTTGTCTTGAACACTTTATCAATAATGCAGAGCATTCAATTCAAAGTTAATTAGTCTTTAGCGGAATGTGGGCTGTAATGAATCAGCCTAACACTACACACATATATATTTATCACAGCCCATGCCTCTAACAAAATCTACAGTATGCCAGGACCTGCTTGCAACTGAATCAAACCTTATAGGAGTACTTGTCCAGCAACATATGCAAGTTTGTGAATATGAGGGAGAACTGACCGACTAAATATTTGAATCAGAACCCAAGATATGCCAGCATGACTTTAGTGGTTTGAGTTTCCTGAAAAAGGGTATAGGTTCCATATCTGGAGCGAATGTTGTCCACCAGGTCCGTGTAAAAAAAAGTGTCAAAATTTTCATCTTTCAGCAAACTTTGGCCTCGCTGAACGGGACACTACATGGTGGTCCAAAAGTCCGGAAACACCCTGATAAATTCTAAATGGAGTGAGTCCCTACACACGAGGAACGGGAAGGGGGAAACTTTACAGGCTATGCCACCAACATGGCGGCCATCTTGAAAGCCGCTATCTTGGATTCAACTCCAAAATTTCAAATGGGAATGTGCTCATGTGACATATCAAACAGATAGAGAATTTCACCAGAAAAACAATGCCATTGTTATTTTAAACATAACTTTATTCATTCTCGGGTTATAGCCAATTACTTGCGGCATCAGTGGAACGCTCGGCAGCGTGAGTATTACGTACTGAGATGTCATAAAAATGGGTCTGAAACGGTGCAAAGTGACTATCCCATGCCTGCTATGTTACATGTGTTTAACTGTTAGGCATCATTTACTCATGCTAACGTTTTAACCAGTGGTTATCTGAGGTTATTGGATGAAGAAGTGTTTCTCTCGTTGTTAACAGAGGACGGGACATTTCCGGAATTCTTCCAGCATGATGGAGTCCCACCACATTATGGGCACAATATGCGAGAATACCTGGACGTTCAATTCCCTCAAAAGTGGATTGGGAGTAGGGAGTGGCCTCCACGTTCACCAGATTTGACTCCTTTGGATTTTTATCTTTGGGGTCATGTCAAAGCAATGGTTTATCCTGTGAAACTACGGGATTTGCATCATCTAAAGCAGCGCATTGTTGATGCGTGTGGTCAAATTCAGCCAGATGTGTTGGTCAAAGTTCATCAGGACTGGGTTCGGAGGATAGAATTAACAATCCAACATAATGGACAACATATCCAGCAATTCCTGTGACTGTTGGTGATCTCTCGGTACTGTGTAACATCGGCGTAACGCCTCTTTGGCACATAACACACATGCTGCCAAGCGTCCCACCGCTGCCACAAGTAACTGGCTATAACCGGAGAATGAATAACGCTACGTCTAAAATAACAACGGCATTGTTTTTGTGGTAAAATTCTCTATCTGTTTGATATGTCACACGACCATATTCCCATGTGAAATTTTGGAGTTGAATCCAAGATGGCGGCTATCAAGATGGCGGCTATCAAGATGGCCGCCATGTTAGTGGCATAGCCTATAAAGTTTCCCCCTTCCCGTTCCTCGTGTGTAGGGAGTCTGTTTCCTTGTTTGCTACTCCATTTGAGTTTTATGAGGGTGTTTCCGAACTTTTGGACCACCCTGTACATAAGGATGCAAGTTGTGGAGTCCTATCGACCCTCGTACAAGCAGTCACAGGTTTAGTCATCCAATGGGACTATGTTGTACGCACTGGTAGGTTGTTTCGCGGTACACAAGAGACCCTGAGTCCACTGAGGGGCAGTCCAGTGACAGCCAACGCCACCTCTTCCAGCTCTTCTCTGCTGGACCCAGGTAATATGTGAAACCTTCTCAGCACCGAAGCCAACACAGTCTTTATCTCCAGCTGGGCGAAGCGCGCACCCACACACATGCGGGACCCGGCGCCAAACGGCACGTAGCTGTACGGCAACCTGGAGTGGGCAGAGCCGCCCTCCAGGAAGCGGCCCGGATCGAACTTGTCTGGTTCTGGGAAGAGGTGTGGCTGTCGCTGCAACAGGCACAGCGCCAGCAGCACGCAGCTGCCGCGGGAGGCCGTGTACCGCCCGCCCGCCAGCTGGATGTCTTCGCTTGCGTAGTGTGGAAGTGTTGGCACTACCGAGAACAGCCTCAGCGTCTCCTAAAACAAGATCAGTTCAATGCTACTGTCTGCTCCGCGTGATGCAGGTTGTTGTTTTACATGGTTCGTATGCACAACTACTCAGCATAGAAAAAAAAAGTTAGAATCTGATCAGTCAAAGCAGCAAGAAGTCTATACAATAGAACAGGCCTTTTTTCAGGCCATGACAAATTTACAAAATGGAGTAACGATAATAAATTGTCAGTGTGAGATCTTCACTCTGCAGCGGAATGCGCGCTGATATGAAACTTCCTGGCAGATTAAGACTGTGTGCCGGACCGGACTCTAACTCGAGACCTTTGCCTTTCGTGGGCAAGTGCTCTACCATCTGAGCTACCCAAACGTGACTCACACTCCGTCCTCACAGCTTTACTTCTGCCAGTATCTCGTCTCCTACCTTCCAAACTTTACAGAAGCGCTCCTGCTAACCTGCAGAACTAGCACTCCTGATAGAAAGGATATTGCGGAGACATGGCTTAGCCCTAGGCTGTGGCTAAGCCATGTCTCCGCAATATCCTTTCTTTCAGGAGTGCTAGTTCTGCAACGTTCCCAGGAGAGCTACTGTAAAGTTTGGATGGTAGGAGACGAGATACTAGCAGAAGTAAAGCTGTGAGGATGGAGAGTGAGTCGTAGTTAGGTAGCTCAGTTGGTAGAGCACTTGTCTGCGAAAGGCAAAGGTCCCGAGTTCGAGTCTCGGTCCGGCACAGTTTTAATCTGCCAGGAAGTTTCAATTGTCATTGTGTCTGCAATTCATAAATTTGGAGAAAATATTTGAACCAGTTTCAACCAAATTTGTACAAACTGCCTTTTAGGAACAGGCCACTAATCCAATCTACATTAGTAAGCTGAAGAGTATATGTCAGTGCTGCAGCTTCCTTCAGGTCAATGAGAAATTTATAATTGGAGGGCGGAGGCCCACAGGGAGGTTCCATATCATTAAAACTATCTGCAGCAGTCACACAGGCTTTCAGATCATTAAATTGGGTAAAAAAGGGACTGAGTGCCGATGAGTCACATTTGAATCACTTATTTTATTGACGTTGTAGTGTTTGCCTCTAGTACAGATAAATTAAAAAGAAAGATGGCAGACTTTCACAGATTAAGTTTAAAAGTTAGCCTACAAAATAAATTACAGCAAGATTAAAATGTACGGTGACTACAAGGAAAAGAAAATTACATAAGGTAGCAATGGAGTCATAGAAACATTTGGGATTTTGTATTTAAAACAGTTGGAAACCATGACTGGATGTTCAGTAAAAGAAATAAATAGAAGAGTGTACACTACTTTGAGTGCTTTTGGTGAACTGTATATGATTTTTAAAACTAACCTTTGATATGTCTGGAAATAAAAGTTTTCGATCAATGTATAATATCAGTTTTGACTTCCGACAATTAGACAGGGATCTTCATTTCAAGAACCATCAAATAAACGAGGATTTTTCATCTAGAGATGAATGCTGGGGGAAAAAAGGGTTACGAAAGAATATAGTAAAAGATGTAATTACGACCATAATGAAAATGAAAGAGGTGGCTGACAAGTGTAGTCAGGAGAATCAATGGTATCGTGGACCATGGAAGATCTTTACTGGGTCCAAAGAAATAAGGTACGACTGAGATGATGACCTAATGGACGATGGTTACATGACACTAGAAACATGAAGAAGCAGATGGGTTTGTGTACTGTAATGTACTGGAAAGAGCAGATGAGGGCTTAATGAAGCAGTGGATGTCTAACAGCGGATTGTATATTTATATATACTTTTATACTGTCAATATTTTGTAAAGTGTTAGTAAAATTTCATTCAGTATGATTAGTATCTTTTCTGTGTTTCAAAATCACCTAACGACGGATCCTATCACAGGATTTAGCCTTCATGGCACACTTTCCTATAATTCATAACATACTGAACAGGAAATTTATTTACATTGGCCTTGAAGCACGATTGATAGTTTTTACTCTGTTTCGGGCGACGAACTGATCTGGCATAAACTTATTCCACATCATCCAAGGGCAGAAACACGAAAATCAATGCGCTTTTCTTTAACCCACTGTGCAATGATCAATTTTCGTGCACAGAAACGTTAACATGCTGATACACAAGTCTAGCTCTGAATTACTGAAGGATGATATCAAACCACTTTTATTTTGCCTTCTAGTAAAACTAAGATTCAAACACTGACTGTGTGAAAAAATAGTCCTCATACGATGATATACCTTCGAGTTTCACTCTCATTAAAATACAATGTCGTAAATAACAGCAGCCTTTGGTGACGTCTTCACGTATCTCATCATTCACAGTTCGTCGTAATTGCATGAAACAGCCTCCCACTGCTCGTCAGTTCTACGACGGTGCAGTTTGCAATGAGCTAAATAATGTTGGTTATCATTTCAGCGACAATTTGAATTAAGGAAATGAACGGCATATTCATTATGTAATGTGCAAATTGTAAGAGAAAGTGATTTTCATGTGGTATACTACATGAAGCATAGTACTACTTGTTAAGGTTTGACGTCATTAAACTGAACTACCTGTAAACATGTAATAAAATATTACGATGGACCTGCCAAAACTTTTGAATGGGAGTGGCAAGAAAATCTCTAATACCCTTGTATTAGATTTTGCGAACGGAGAGTATGAAGTTTATGAATTAGAAAAAAATGAGCTGTTCTAGAAAAATGTTAGGTGAAACTGCTGCAAATATTTGTTGAAACGAAAAAAGTATGGTATATCTTGAACAATGACGGCAATCTTGAGTACATTTTGCGATCAGGCACCAGTTCCTTTACTCTGATTTCTCTCTACACTGGCAAGGTGAATCTTTATGGGTTTGACAAAGAGACAGTGTTGGTATCTATTACATGCGAGTTGTGTGACGTTGCTAAATGTTGGTGCACGTGTTATGGGTAACAGCAACGTGTTCATCCACACAAACGTATTGTCATCTCCCTGATATCTGAGCACATGAGATATGAAAGATGTCTTCTGCAATAGCTGAATTTCATCTCTATAGCCAGTGTCTCCATTAGTTAATTCCTTCCACCAACAACAATGATTACTGAGTCTAGAGCTTTGTTAATGCTTACACTTCACGATAAAATCATTAAAAACGATCTGGGGACAACATGTAACTACCTGCAAATTTACGCCAGGATGCATGAACCTATGACCAACTATAGTCACGTTCCATTCTCACTCACTCAGTTTTTTCAGTTACCTCTTTCTGGAAAAAAAAAGTATCTACGGCAATGGAGCATTGTACCCTACTCATAGCTTTGTATACATAACTTGAAACAACACAGTGTATTCAAATGGGTGTCAATAAATTTCTGGCCACATAGTATGTAAGAATTAATGAAGTGGCAATTGACTATCATTTTTATTGAAAATGTTTTATGTTTTCCTGCTAAAGAGGTAGATAGTTTTATTACAGAGAAATCATTATGGAGGTTCCACAAGATTCAGTCTTAGTTGCAACTGGTGTATTACGAGAATGTGTGTTTTTTCAGACCAGAAATATGGTAAAGATGTTTTCAAAAGAATGCAAAATATTTTTTTCACGTTGGGTCTATCCCTTCATTTAACAAAAAGTAGAATGCTATACATCCCGTTCTGCATGTCAATGTGCATAGCACCAAAAATAAATTTAATAAATGGTCAAGAGTTTTTCAGTAGCATACAAGCTTCTAAATATTCCGGCTTACATATAGCGGGAATCACCTAACACTTGCACCGCAAATATTTCGGATATGGGAAGCGTTATAGATACGCGATTTTCACGGAACTGAAATATAGGCAATAGCACTTATTTGCAGCCAATACACAGATTTTGAGACGTTTCCGAAAGTCCAGTTGTTTACAATAGTTACAAAATTTTAAATAGTATCACGCTTATTGGCAGTAATATCCTAAAAGTAGCGTAAATGAGAATGTCAACGGTGTTCGTTGTAGGGAGCTATGCAAGTAGTTTACTAGTTACAGTATTGTGAACGCCGGCAGCTTTCTGTTCCTTCCTACCTCTTAGATGCCAGGCGAAGGCGTTGTGTTTGTTTACATAGTGTTGTGTGTACACTGCGACGGTTCTGCCTGTGTGAGAGTGGGCGCAGTAGGATGTACTTGGAAGATGGTATTTCCCAATGCGGAAAAAGAGGACATACTCATGGTTTATAGTGAATGCAGGAAGAATGCCGTTCATTCGTGTACTGTATACGCTGGAAGATATCATAATGGACGTTAATGATCACGACAATTATTTGTGAACCTCTTCAAACAATTGCGTGCAGGCAGTAGTGTAACGCCTAAAATATGTAACAGAATGAAATGTGTGACTGGAGTGGAGGGTGAAATTAACGTTGTGACTGCTAGATGAGCAAAGTAGTTCCCGTGCAATCCCACGACATGAGTCGTAAGTTGCACCTCTGCCACATTTCTCTAAAGCAAGTGCTGCATGGAAATGATTTTGCGAATCTTGTGAACTTTTGAACATGGGGTTTAAGACATGATATTCCAGGTGTGCCATTTTTCTTTTTTACAGATGAAGAAACGTTTACTTGTCAAATACAAGTAAATCTTAATAACGTACATTACTGTTCTGTTGATAATACCTGTCAGGTTCATGAGGTGGTACGTCAGCGTCCACGAAGGTTAAACGAGTGGTGTGAAATAGTGCACCATTTCTTCACAGGCCCGTTGTTCGTAGATGGAACACTGAATTCACGGAAGTATCTCAATCTCCCAACGGACCATCTCCCACACATGTTACAAGACGTTCTCTTTGAGTCTCGGAGGAACCTGTGGTATCCATATGATGATTGTCCGACTGATAGTGCACGAATTGTGACTTTATGTTTTCAGGGATCGTTTCCAAATCGATGGATTGGACGAAGCGGACCTATACTTGGACCGGCCTGTTCCCAGATCTGACGCCTTTGGATTTTTTTTTTCTATGGAGGAAGCTGAAAGACACTGTCTGTAAGGACATACCAACCACACTAGATGATATGAAACGGCGTATTACTGCTGCCTGCGCTGCAGTTTTCACTGCAGTGATAGAATGTGCGTAGCAATCATTCCATGGCAGACTGCAAACTCGTATTGCGCTGGTGGTGGCCATTTTAAGCACGGGCATCGGCTCCTTATTTGTCCTACCCTGCAGAGGTACTGTATTCACCTTTGCTTGTCTTTCGTTTGTCCCAGGCAATGTCTCATTTAACAACAAGACATCTCTTGAGACGTATTAACACCCATATAGTGCTGCATATACGCACCGACGCCTAATTCACATTCGTTTATGCTACCACATAGAACAACCAACGACCGGTGTTTAGAGCGGTCAGACTACGATATCTCAAACTTCTTGCACTAGGCTTCTACAACAAATAGCATCTATATTTTAATTTACTCTTCTTTCGTTGTGGTACTGTCAATAGGCATTGTTCCACTGAAATATTTGCAACTATTGTAAACAAATATACACTGGACACTGGTAATACTCGGCGTACTGACTGCAAATACGCTCCCTCACCTAAAATTCAGTTACGTGAAAACGCCATATCGATAGCGCCTTCCAAGTCCGAAATATTTGCGGTGCAGGTGCTAAGTGATTCACTCTGCATACGAGCACATGGCAATTTAAACTGGGTGAAATATTTTCTAGAAAATTTATAAACTGTGAACAGCTGTAGCTTGGACACTCCACTCCAAAGCAAATCTCATTAAGATAACATTCTATCTGTTTTTATTTGGCAGCGTTTGGAATAAAACCATGCTGAAATTTACTCCACGAAACCAAGCCAAAAATATCTACTTGTACATATATTTACAAATAATTGGCTATTTTAACTAGACTTTCGCAAAAGATATGTTCTCTAATGATTACACGCTATTTCCACTACAGTTGGCAAACGAATAACAGTATTCATAATTATGAGAGAATACAATAATGGCCATTAGTCTTCTTTAAAGTTGGTTAGCTGGGAAAGAATGAATTGTGCTGAAAAAATTTCTGGCCGCTTACCAAAGTGTAAAATGACTGACTAGTGGTAGAGTTAATGTGAATGAAGTGAAGTTGCCCTCAACCTGAAGGTTTGGTCGAACACCATGTGAGGCGACGGGAGAGTTGTGGCGCCCTAAAGATATTGTAAGTTCGGAGTTGGCGTCGCCGTACGGGCCCGTTCGGCAACCCGGGGCTCGTCAGCAACCGCGTGGTCCTGAACAATAGCCGGAGCAAGAGGGGTAGCCCCAGCGCTTGGTTCAGGCCGACCGCGTGGCTGGGAATTCCATGTTGACGTTGTGTCGAGGGCTGTGCTTTGTGTCGATGAAGGAGATTTGTATCCCGGGAGTGCCAAAGATGGCGGACCTTGTGGAACCATAATGGCAGACATTTCACAGTTCATGCAGAAACTGATAATAGTCAGAGGAATTATGATACCTTAAAAAGAAACATGTACGCTACCATTATTTGCACGACGATTCTGATGGTGTAATCAGATTTAATCAGATTTTCAATATCTTTATTAGTCTGAACTTTAGTATCTAGAAATTGTACAAGTAAGACCCAGCAACGAATTTCCAAAATCTAAACGGTTCATCCGATTTTATCGATCGACTTGTCTTTAGAAAGCTATTAGTGTAAACCTAAGTTGGTATGAATTACAGGCATTTAACTTGTATAGTACGCGAGTTATTGGAGGTCAAAATGGCCAATTACTATTCGTCGCATCAGGCCATAAGTCCTCTATAGTTTAAATGTAAATCCAGTATCTCGTATGTGTTTCCATATGTCTGTGAGTGTGCATTGGCTTGAAGACATGGCGGGAGCGCTCTCGCCAATCACAGCGTTCGTTACTATGATAGGCGACTATCAAAGTCAATGAAGAGTTTGGAGGGAAGTGGGGGAGGAGCATCAGGTGGCACAGGACAGGGGTGCTGGACAGGAAGGCGCGATGGACTGTTGTGGGAAATATTTGGAGAGTGTTGAGCAGTTTGCGCGTGGTCACAGGAGATAGAAATATTTCGTACTGCCGACTTGTGCACTTGTGAGATTGTGAGATTTGCGTGGCCTCTGCAGTGAAGACGTAGTATGCGTTTAGAAGTGAATATCTTGCAAGCTGTGTTGTTGCTCATAACTAATTACGTGAAGTTTCCCTGTTATTCAACTTATATTTCATTTAATTGCTGGACCATCGATACCAATAAGTGTTTTACAGTAATAAATGGCATTCTTAAAGGTAATTCTGCTATCGTACTCATCATTTAAAGTCGTTAAAATAGTACCTGCAGATTTTATTTAATTTTAATCTTTCATTTATAAATTTCTGTTACATTCAAAATTGGCAATTACCGAGTGATAGGAATTTTCGACCATTCGATTTATGTGTATATTCATTTTGTATACTGTAGACTCAGCAGCATCTGGCTTGTAATGCAGCAACTACGTTTTCCAGCCCCTAGACAACGAAACCAGCCAAAAATTTAAATATTTCAACTCTGAGGGTACGTAATTGAGGACCAGATTTTTATTCGAAAGCCCGCAACTGGAATGATTTACAAATCATGGTCCCGTTGGAAGACCTGATCTCTTGCCTTTCTCTGATGCACATGTCCACTCAAATTATTAAAGATCCAGAAAAACTGGATAACTTACTCAAGAGAAAGAGCTTCGCAAATTGAGCAAGCCAATAACGCGTTGGATACCTCTGGTCTTTATGCAAGCAGACATTCGAGTTGGCACTGATTGACAGAGTTGTTGGATGTCCTCTTTAAGGATATCGTGCCAAATTCTGTCCAGCTGACGCGTTGGTTGGAGTGCACTGCCCAAAATGCTCCAAACGTTCTCAGTTGGGGAGAGATACGGCGATATCACTGGCCAAGGTTGGGTTTGGCAAGCACGAAGACAAGCAGTAGAAACTATTGCCAAATACAGGCGGCCATTATCTTGCTCAAATACAACCCAACGAAGGGTTGCCATGAAGGGCACCAAAATGGAATGTAGAATATTGTCGACATATCGCTGCACTACGTCCAGTCGAAAGTGACGCAGATGACAACCAAAAGAGTCCTGCTATGAAAAGAAATGGCATCCTAGACCATCACTTCTGGCTGTCGGTCCTTATGGCAGGTGACAGTCAGGTTGATATGGTACTGCCTTTAAGGACGTCTCCGGGCATCTCTTAAGCCTGGAATCTCATTGAGTGGGGTACAATTGTCTCCAGTGGTGTGTCCCCCTTCGAACAGAGCCGCGATGACCAGCGAAGACGTGTCTGGAGAGCTCTGGAGAGTGATGGGATACCAACATGACTGTCGACCGCCTACAGCCCGAGAAGTGGGAGTGATTGACTGGGGTACCATTTATTTTCATAGCGCGATCCCTTTGGTTGTCATCCACAGCAACCTTAAAGCACAGCGTTAAGTCGAAGATACTGAAACGAATGATAGGGTGGGTGGTACGATGTAGTCTCACAGTAAACGGTGATTTGAGCCTCATAAGCTACGAAGCTGGTTACAGTAAATGAAACTTCCCACATTATAGATGTGCCGGGATTAACAAATACGGTGGATTTTAGCAAGAACTGTCTGTGATCACTTTCCCCAGAACAGCTGGAGGTAATCTGCTTACCTCACGTCTTCTAAAGATATCTCACAGCTGTTATCCCTCTTGGTTTCTTCCCCGTCGGTCGCGAGTTCTAACGCTTGCGCCACAAACAGTGCATAATAATATGATTAGTGGTTAGGTTTAGATGCTAAGCATGAAAAGAATCGAAGAATTTTAGGCTGGAAAGTATGAGGCGAGTTTTTAAGTAAGGTCCGTTCTGTTGTAGACACTAGTAGTTCGCGTGCATACCGCAAGGAGCGCGTGTGTCGTGTACTGCCATGCCTCAGGAACAACTGTGCTCAGTTTCAGCTCTGTAGCTAACCTGTACGGTTCTTTTCTGTGCTTTCAAAATGTTTGAGACTATCAACTCGCCCGCCGCGTGTGAGGTTCGCTCAGTGATACGGTTTTTGTCAGCAATGAACCTGTCTGCTGCAGAAATTCATCGACAGATTTGCGAAGAGTACGGTAATACTGTTATGAGTGAAAGCGAAGTGCATAAGTGGGTTTCAGAATTCAAATATGGCCGTCACAATGTCCATGATGAGGACCGCTCCGGTTGCCCTTCTTTGACTACAGACGATTTGGTGGCTTCAGCTGAAGCGAGGATTCGCGAGATCAGGCGCTTCACAAGAACAGGTCTTTCAAACGAGTTTCCTGACGTGTCGAGATCAGTGCTTTACAGCATTCTTTCTGAACACCTAATGTTTAGGATACTGTGCTTCCGTTGGATCCCGAAACTCCTAACAGAAGGCTACAAAAACCAAAGATTTGAGGTGCGATGAAGTTCTTGACTCGTTAACACGAAGAAGGTGACGGCTTCTTGAGTCAGATCGTAACTGGAGACGAAACATGGGTTTCGCACAGCTTGAATCGAAGCAACAGAGCATGGAATGGAGACACACACTGGCCTGGAAAAGTGAAAGCCAAACAGTCTCTGTCCTAGCGCAAAATCATGGCGTCGGTATTTTAGAATGGGCAGGGTGTTTTGTTGGTCGACTTCACGCAAAGAGGAACCACTATCAATGTAGAAGCATTCTGCCAAACCCTAAGAAAGCTACGCAGAGCGATTCAAAACAAAAGATGCGGCATGCTGAAAAAGGGAATTGTACTTCTCCATGACAATGCAAGACCTCACACTGCAGCGCCGGCCGCGGTGGTCTCGCGGTTCTAGGCGCGCAGTCCGGAACCGTGCGACTGCTACAGTCGCAGGTTCGAATCCTGCCTCGGGCATGGATGTGTGTGATGTCCTTAGGTTAGTTAGGTTTAAGTAGTTCTAAGTTCTAGGGGACTAATGACCACAGCAGTTGAGTCCCATAGTGCTCAGAGCCATTTGAACCATTTTTGAACCTCACACTGCAGGTCAGACCCGCAAATTATTGGACAGTTTTGGCTGGGGAGTTTTAGACCACCCACCCTATACTCCTTTAAAAAAATGGTTCAAATGGCTCTGAGCACTATGGGACTTATCATCTTAGGACATCAGTCCCCTAGAACTTAGAACGACTTAAACGACTTAGACTGAATCGCCTAGAACCGCTCGGCCACAGCGGCCGGCTACAGTCCTTACCTTGCGCCGAGCGATTACCACCTGTTCCTCCACCTCAAACAACACCTCAGTGCAACCGTTACAATGACGACGACGACTTGAAAATGGCAGTCTACTCTTCGTTATCGCCGCAGGCGGCAAGTTTTCATGAAGAGGGTATTTTAAAATTGCTTGAAAGGCATGATACGTGTTTCAACAAACTTGGCGACTATGTCGCAAAAAAGAGTGAAGTACACTCCTGGAAATGGAAAAAAGAACACATTGACACCGGTGTGTCAGACCCACCATACTTGCTCCGGACATTGCGAGAGGGCTGTACAAGCAATGATCACACGCACGGCACAGCGGACACACCAGGAACCGCGGTGTTGGCCGTCGAATGGCGCTAGCTGCGCAGCATTTGTGCACCGCCGCCATCAGTGTCAGCCAGTTTGCCGTGGCATACGGAGCTCCATCACAGTCTTTAACACTGGTAGCATGCCGTGACAGCGTGGACGTGAACCGTATGAGCAGTTGACGGACTTTGAGCGAGGGCGTATAGTGGGCATGCGGGAGGCCGGGTGGACGTACCACCGAATTGCTCAACACGTGGGGCGTGAGGTCTCCACAGTACATCGATGTGGTCGCCAGTGGTCGGCGGAAGGTGCACGTGCCCGTCGACCTGGGACCGGACCTCAGCGACGCTAGGATGCACGCCAAGACTGTAGGATCCTACGCAGTGCCGTAGGGAACCGCACCTCCACTTCCCAGCAAATTAGGGACACTGTTGCTCCTGGGGTATCGGCGAGGACCATTCGCAACAGTCTCCATGAAGCTGGGCTACGGTCCCGCACACCGTTAGGCCGTCTTCCGCTCACGCCCCAACATCGTGCAGCCCGCCTCCAGTGGTGTCGCGACAGGCGTGAATGGAGGGAATGGAGACCTGTCGTGTTCAGCGATGAGAGTCGCTTCTGCCTTGGTGCCAATGATGGTCGTATGCGTGTTTGGCGCCGTGCAGGTGAGCGCCACAATCAGGACTGCATACGACCGAGGCACACAGGGCCAACACCCGGCATCATGGTGTGGGGAGCGATCTCCTACACTGGCCGTACACCTCTGGTGATCGTCGAGGGGACACTGAATAGTGCACGGTACATCCAAACCGTCATCGAACCCATCGTTCTACCATTCCTAGACCGGCAAGGGAACTTGCTGTTCCAACAGGACAATGCACGTCCGCATGTATCCCGTGCCACCCAACGTGCTCTAGAAGGTGTAAGTCAACTACCCTGGCCAGCAAGATCTCCGGATCTGTCCCCCTTTGAGCATGTTTGGGACTGGATGAAGCGTCGTCTCACGCGGTCTGCACGTCCAGCACGAACGCTGGTCCAACTGAGGCGCCAGGTGGAAATAGCATGGCAAGCCGTTCCGCAGGACTACATCCAGCATCTCTACGATCGTCTCCATGGGAGAATAGCAGCCTGCATTGCTGCGAAAGGTGGATATACACTGTACTAGTGCCGACATTGTGCATTCTCTGTTGCCTGTGTCTATGTGCCTGTGGTTCTGTCAGTGTGATCATGTGCTGTATCTGACCCCAGGAATGTGTCAATAAAGTTTCCCCTTCCTGGGACAATGAATTCACGGTGTTCTTATTTCAATTTCCAGGAGTGTATATACTTTCTGGAAATAAATTTACTTTTTTAGAAATGTCTTGTTTCAGAAACCATGCTGAGATTAGAGTTTATCAGGATCTGTATTTTTTAAAACTAATAACCAATAATGCTAGTTTAGGTAAAGTGTTGTTGTTGTTGTTGTTGTAGTTGTTGTCTTCAGTCCTGAGACTGGTTTGATGCAGCTCTTCATGCTACACTATCCTGTGCAAGCTGCTTCATCTCCCAGTACCTACTGCAACCTACATCCTTCTGAATCTGCTTAGTGTATTCATCTCTTGGTCTCCATCTACGATTTCTACCCTCCACGCTGCCCTCCAATACTAAATTGGTGATGCCTTGATGCCTCAGAACATGTCCTACCAACCGATCCCTTCTTCTGGTCAAGTTGTGCCACAAACTTCTCTTCTCCCCAATCCTATTCAATACCTCCTCATTAGTTACGTGATCTACCAATCTAATCTTCAGCATTCTTCTGTAGCACCACATTTCGAAAGCTTCTATTCTCTTCTTGTCCAAAGTAGTTATCGTCCATGTTTCATTTCCATACATGGCTACACTTCAAACAAATACTTTCAGAAACGACTTCCTGATACATAAATCTATATTCGATGTTAACAAATTTCTCTTCTTCAGAAACGCTTTCCTTGTTAAAGTTGTGAATATGAAAATCATTGTTTTTCGAAGATAAGGAAGTGAATATTTTTAATGATAATTTTTGATTAACATTACTGTAGGGAACTCCTAAGAAACGCATTTTTTTTCAAAATTGAAATGTTTCTTGTTGTTACTTGAGAAAATGGCACACATATGTAATCCATGCTACCTCTCACGTTACTTTTTTAAGTGCGACCACAGAGGGGTTAACGTGTACTCCGAACCACGATGCTACTTGTCATTTTTTTAATGATTGTCGAAAGTGAAAGAGGGGACAGGATCAAAAATTCTAACGCCCATGGGGATCAATGTGGGCAACAGACTGAAAATGAACCGTTCATGAACTTCTGTTTCCTAAGTGCTACTCGTATTGTCCTAAGACAAATGAATATTTGTCTTTCGGACTCTGATGTAGCGCTCACTCCATAGACTACAGAAGTAGCCAAGTGAATTGCATGCAGAAAGCCTATCAGTCACCACTAAAGCGTACATAATTTGCTACGGCACATAACGTGATATACAACACGAACTATACTCTGTAGAAAATACAAGAGTATGTAGGCAGAGGTCGTAATAATATGACTTGATGATGTCTATGATAAACAATAACCAGTGTTCTATCTAGTTAAGGTTCTCGAAAAGGTTTACCACAGACGCTGGAAACTAGTTTTTTTGGTAAAGACCAAAATGTTCCCATTCTCCGTAATTCATAGGATAGCTGAAGTCTTCGGAGAGACGACCTCACACAATCTGAGATGCATATAGTGCATTATGATTCTGGTGGACGAAACAGAATATGGAGAAGGAGGGGAACACATATATGCATCGCTAGCTAATACTTTTACATTTTATGAAGCATAGTAGGGGTTGCAACATTTCCATTATCCATATTTACTAAGAAGTATAGAGTAGCCTTTCACTCCGTGAATAAGAACAGCAACGTCAAAGTGCTCCCAAAACGTGAAGGCACAAGATGGGCTTTTAGTCACTGTTTCTGTGACGTTCTGAGTAGTGAAATGTCTACCTAATTCATACTGTGTGCAGTGAAAGTCATCAGTCATCCTAATTCCATTTGTACAAGAACACTTGAACATGGGATGAGCACTACTGGGAGATATTTTAAAATATGTGTCAGAAAGTCTGAGACTGTGTTTATAATTTTGAGTGGGGAGGGGGGGGGGGCGTCAACAATAAAGACACAGCTATTACCAATGAAAACAGTACACTGGACGTTTCAAATGCAAAGGATTTCTTCGTCTCCACTCAGGATAATTTATGATTGCGATACTTTACGTTTAACCAACTTTCGAAAAAACTGTAACAAAAATTATCTTAGAAAGCATCTATAAATTACCTCCTTAACTTGTACAATGTAAAATTATCGTAAAATAAAATTATGTCAATTGAGTTACACACCACAGCCTACCACAAGAGTCAATATTACTCAACATTTAACTGAAGGCCTTAATATAAAAAAAAAAAATATCAGGTACGACAGGACTTTCCTGCGGCCTGGCAATCGGACCACCTCTTAAAACTGCCTGTACAAGTGAAACTAGCTCTGTTAGTCTAGAGTCTAGTGTGCCTACCTTGAGTATGCTGTCGATGACAGTGAGCTGCGTGAGATCCTCCAAGGTGCAGGGCCGCAGATAGTCTTCTCCATTCCCAAAGACGGCGTCCAGCTCTTTTTGAGCGACGTCCTGCCACTCGGGGTGAAGTCCCAATAGCGACAGGGCGAATCCCAGCGTGGAGGCAGTCGTCTCTGTGCCCGCCATGGCGAACGTGCATACCTGTCCAGTAAAGGAACAGTGTCAGTGTGCGACGCCTCCCAACTGGCACTGGGGTCCGTAGCGACCCAGCACTGGATACGTTGGCAAGGAAGGGGAGGGGAGGGGAGGGGAGGGGAGGGGAGGGGAGGGGAGGGGAGGGGGAATCGTCCATGTCCTTTTCCTGAAGCCATGTGAGCAAAGTACAAAACGCCAGGATGACCAGATTAAATTTTGGACGCAGCATCTCTCTAAAACGAGTCCAGAAGTTCTGAGCACCACACCACCTTTGTCACTACTGTGTAGCGCAAGGTCGCCTCAGATGGGGTTCAGGCGTCTAGGGCTATAATTGTACAGATCGTAGAGGACGCTTAATTGAGTACTTTAATATAAAGGATTAATAGATGCAAATGCGTATTTGTATTTTATTAGCATTAGAACTTGGGCCTTACAGCACCAATACAGCTCACAGCAACTCTTCAAAACGGCAAACTTAGTCTCAACATACACACTACAATCACACGAAAAATTTTGCCACACTGAGATTTCCTTGTTATTTATCACACAATTCGTCTTTTCCATATGGCTTTGCCCATGTATACTTTCAATGCATATAATGAGCACACCTCCTAATCCCTTCCTGTATAAACCTCTTTCTCCCTCAATCCATCGATCACAGTCCCGCATCTCCATCTGGCTTTCTCCTCCTCCCCCTCTCTGTCCTTTTCTTTCAACCTCTCCCTCTGGACATACATTTCTTCCCCGTCCCTTTGAACATATCTCTCTCTCTCCTCTCTTTTTTCCATCTTCACCTCGCCCACCCCTTTTCCACCTGACCACTACCCCTCTGTATTTTCCACCTGCCTAATGCATCTTCCCTTCTTCCCTTTTCTCAGTCCATTTCCTCCTCCCCTCATTCTGTCCAGCCCCTCTTCTTTCTATCTCAACTTGTCCTCAGTAATGCTCATTGGCAGGTGTAGCCACTGGAATACAGTTCAATAAACCAGGGCAGTACCATTTCCACAGCATGCCTGTCATACAGGGCAGGCTACACATCAGGGGACTGAAAATCATTTGCTTGCCCCTGACATGCAGGCAACCATGCAAAGCAGATCCATGAAGCAGGCCAATACTACAACAGATTGTATTTGTCAGGGAGGACAGTCTATAAGCCAGGGGTTGGAAAAACAAAATTTTGCCTGTATCTCTCCTCCACATGAGTCAGGTAGCTATAAACCCCGCAGTCCTGATACTTGTGAGACCCAATCTCTAAGATATCCGATGATATGCTGGTCACTGGAGAAAAAGACTTCTTCCAATCCAACAGAAACATTATCCATTGTTCAGGTTTTTAGACATTAATATCGAAGTCAGATGGTGCTTCATCATGTCGTACCCAGAACCTACATTACAAGAGACGCAATCTCCAACAATTGTGGCAGAACATTTTCAGTGAATGTCAGATAACGTGCACCATTCAGACTGTTGTTGTTGTTGTTGTCTTCAGTCCTGAGACTGGTTTGATGCAACTCTCCATGCTACTCTATCCTGTGCAAGCTGCTTCATCTCCCAGTACCTACTGCAACCTACATCCTTCTGAATCTGCTTAGTGTACTTATCTCTCGGTCTCCCTCTACGATTTTTACCCTCCACGCTGCCCTCCAACGCTAAATTTGTGATCCCTTGATGCCTCAAAACATGTCCTACCAACCGATCCCTTCTTCTAGTCAAGTTGTGCCACAAACTTCTCTTCTCCCCAATCCTATTCAATACCTCCTCATTAGTTACATGATCTATCCACCTTATCTTCAGTATTCTTCTGTAGCACCACATTTCGAAAGCTTCTATTCTCTTCTTGTCCAAACTAGTTATTGTCCATGTTTCACTTCCATACATGGCTACACTCCAAACAAATACTTTCAGAAACGACTTCCTGATACATAAATCTATATTCGATGTTAACAAATTTCTCTTCTTCAGAAAGGCTTTCCTTGCCATCGCCAGTCTACATTTTATATCCTCTCTACTTCGACCATCATCAGTTATTTTACTTCCTAAATAGCAAAACTCCTTTACTACTTTAAGTGTCTCATTTCCTAATCTAATTCCCTCCGCATCACCCGATTTAATTTGACTACATTCCATTATCCTCGTTTTGCTTTTGTTGATGTTCATCTCATATCCTCCTTTCAAGACACTGTCCATTCCGTTCAACTGCTCTTCCAAGTCTTTTGCCGTCTCTGACAGAATTACAATGTCATCGGCGAACCTCAAAGTTTTTACTTCTTCTCCATGAATTTTAATACCTACTCCGAATTTTTCTTTTGTTTCCTTTACTGCTTGCTCAATATACAGATTGAATAACATTGGGGAGAGGCTACAACCCTGTCTCACTCCTTTCCCAACCACTGCTTCCCTTTCATGCCCCTTGACTTTTATGACTGCCATCTGGTTTCTGTATAAATTGTAAATAGCCTTTCGCTCCCTGTATTTTACCCCTGCCACCTTTAGAATTTGAAAAAGAGTATTCCAGTCAACATTGTCAAAAGCTTTCTCTAAGTCTACAAATGCTAGAAACGTAGGTTTGCCTTTTCTTAATCTTTCTTCTAAGATAAGTCGTAAGGTCAGTATTGCCTCACGTGTTCCAACATTTCGACGGAATCCAAACTGATCCTCCCCGAGGTCCGCATCTACCAGTTTTTCCATTCGTCTGTAAAGAATTCGCGTTAGTATTTTGCAGCTGTGACTTATTAAACTGATAGTTCGGTAATTTTCACATCTGTCAACACCTGCTTTCTTTGGGATTGGAATTATTATATTCTTCTTGAAGTCTGAGGGTATTTCGCCTGTCTCATACATCTTGCTCACCAGCTGGTAGAGTTTTGTCATGACTGGCTCTCCCAAGGCCGTCAGTAGTTCTAATGGAATGTTGTCTACTCCGGGGGCCTTGTTTCGACTCAGGTCTTTCAGTGCCCTGTCAAACTCTTCACGCAGTATCGTATCTCCCATTTCGTCTTCATCTACATCCTCTTCCATTTCTATAATATTGTCCTCAAGTACATCGCCCTTGTATAAACCTTCTATATACTCCTTCCACCTTTCTGCCTTCCCTTCTTTGCAAAGAACTGGGTTTCTATCTGAGTTCTTGATATTCATACACGTGGTTCTCTTCTCTCCAAAGGTTTCTTTAATTTTCCTGTAGGCAGTATCTATCTTACCCCTAGTGAGATAAGCTTCTACATCCTTACATTTGTCCTCTAGCCATCCCTGTTTAGCCATTTTGCACTTCCTGTCGATCTCATTTTTGAGACGTCTGTATTCCTTTTTGCCTGCTTCATTTACTGCATTTTTATATTTTCTCCTTTCATCAATTAGATTCAATATTTCTTCTGTTACCCAAGGATTTCTAGCAGCGCTCGTCTTTTTACCTACTTTATCCTCTGCTGCCTTCACAACTTCATTCCTCAGAGCTACCCATTCTTCTTCTACGGTATTTCTTTCCCCTATTCCTGTCAATTGTCCCCTTATGCTCTCCCTGAAACTCTGTACAACCTGTGGTTCTTTCAGTTTATCCAGGTCCCATCTCCTTAATTTCCCACATTTTTGCAGTTTCTTCAGTTTTAATCTACAGGTCATAACCAATAGATTGTGGTCCGAGTCCACATCTGCCCCTGGAAATGTCTTACAACTTAAAACCTGGTTCCTAAATCTCTGTCTTACCATTATATAATCTATTTGATACCTTTTAGTATCTCCAGGGTTCTTCCACGTATACAACCTTCTTTCATGATTCTTAAACCAAGTGTTAGCTATGATTAAGTTGTGCTCTGTGCAAAATTCTACTAGGCGGCTTCCTCTTTCATTTCTTAGCCCCAATCCATATTCACCTACTATGTTTCCTTCTCTCCCTTTTCCTACTGCCGAATTCCAGTCACCCATTACTATTAAATTTTCGTCTCCCTTCACTATCTGAACAATTTCTTTTATTTCATCGTACATTTCTTCAATTTCTTCATCATCTGCAGAGCTAGTTGGCATATGAACTTGTACTACTGTAGTAGGTGTGGGCTTCGTATCTATCTTGGCCACAATAATGCGTTCACTATGCTGTTTGTAGTAGCTTACCCGCATTCCTATTTTCCTATTCATTATTAAACCTACTCCTGCATTACCCCTATTTGATTTTGTGTTTATAACCCTGTAGTCACCTGACCAGAAGTCTTGTTCCTCCTGCCACCGAACTTCACTAATCCCCACTATATCTAACTTTAACCTATCCATTTCCCTTTTTAAATTTTCTAACCTACCTGCCCGATTAAGGGATCTGACATTCCACGCTCCGATCCGTAGAACGCCAGTTTTCTTTCTCCTGATAACGACATCCTCCTGAGTAGTCCCCGCCCGGAGATCCGAATGGGGGACTATTTTACCTCCGGAATATTTTACCCAAGAGGATGCCATCATCATTTAATCATACAGTAAAGCTGCATGTCCTCGGGAAAAATTACGGTTGTAGTTTCCCCTTGCTTTCAGCCGTTCGCAGTACCAACACAGCAAGGCCGTTTTGGTTAATGTTGCAAGGCCAGATCAGTCAATCATCCAGACTGTTGCCCCTGCAACTACTGAAAAGGCTGCTGCCCCTCTTCAGGAACCACACGTTTGTCTGGCCTCTCAACAGATACCCCTCCGTTGTGGTTGCACCTACGGTACGGCCATCTGTATCGCTGAGGCACGCAAGCCTCCCCACCAACGGCAAGGTCCATGGTTCATGGGGGGGATTCAGACTGTGCGGCATCAAATAAAATCCTATTAGTTAAAATTGTACAATTTCAGGCCATTAGTAGGTGGAGAATCCTTGGTGGCGGTTAGAGAGGAGTGTAGCATATTGGCTTTTCATCACACCATAGATAGTTGTTTCGGCATTTGGAAACACCTTCACGCCACATCTATGGGCACTATAAATTGTACGAAGATGGACACTTCAGTAATTCATTGTGCACTGGATTATCCATTGAAACAATTGAAGAAATCAGTGTTCAAAGTCATTTGGCATCATTACTTGCACACAGTGTTCACTATAGGGGTGTAATTGCTGGTCTAGCGATGTACTCTCCACATTCTGTTCTTTTAAGTGTGCATTTCGTGGGAAAGATGATATACAGTTATTGATGAAATTTTTCCCTTTCAAAATGGTTCAAATGGCTCTGAGCACTATGGGACTTAACTTCTCAGGTCATCAGTCCCCTAGAACTTAGAACTACTTAAACCTAACTAACCTAAGGACATCACACACATCCATGCCCGAGACAGGATTCGAACCTGCGACCGTATCAATCTCAGGTTCCAGACTGTAGCGCCTAGAACCGCTCGGCCACTTCGGGCGGCTTTTCCATTTCGAACAATTCTTTGTCAAAAACGTTGATGTGATTACTAGATTGAAGACGCAGTTAATCATATCTATCTGTCCATGACGATAAATTTGTTCCAATTAAAGAGACACATGATGAGAAACTTTTCTCTGAACAATCGTTTGAGTTTCCGGTCCCTAAATTTTGCTACACCGTCTCTGCAACTTCCTGTAACAAGTTACGTTCTGTCGTCGATACCCAGGGATTAACTGTAGACAGCGCCGTGCAAAGCATCACATTCTATTGAGCATGTTTGTCAACATAGCGCCACCAATGCCGAAACGACAGGCAGTTATTTCTTACGAAGCTTTAGTTTACAAACACATGCCTCACACGCATTGCTTATAAAAGTACTCGTATCATTCGTTTCCGGTCACTGATTCGACTCCAAATACTCAGTTTAGGATCCTCTACGATCTGTATAGTTTTTGGTCCTAAAGATATGGGATCACCTCTCTATGGTCAAAGTTCTGATTCTGCTCATTACTGATAGCAGTGTTTTTCACACTCAGGAAGTCCAGGAAAGCAAAGAAGCTACTATCGTTACTGGAGAGAATGAAGGAAGGATACTGACCATATCTTTTCTGAAGAACTTGTCTCTTATTTCGTTTGAAATAATGTACCATAACCATGGACTGTACCATATAAACTGTAGTCTCCAGAAGCGATTTCAACCACACTACTTCTAAATATGAGTCCCAACTCATTTCACCCAAACTATGACCTATGAGACCTCAAAGATATTCTAATACAGAGAGCGCTCTACGAAGATACCTGTCACTTAATATCACTTACAGTGAAAAATAAGTATTTTGAGAATTGAAGTTTAACAAAAACATGCTTCGAACCTCCCATGCTAGAAGACAAGCTCAATGTTTTTGAATCGCTTAGTACTGAAAGTAATGTTTTAAGACAACTGATTCATGGAGATGGTGTAAGTAGTTTCGTTAGTATCAAATGTAGGTGGGAATCAATTATAAACTACCAATTTAAAGTTGACTACTTAGGAAAGTATTGCTTTTATATTAATATAATTAAATTTGCATGGTTGATGCATTCTTTTTGTTTCCTCGTATTTGACTAAAAAAATATGTGCGCTTATACACTGCCTGACAAAAAAAATGAAGCACCAGAAGACATGATAGGAGGCCCTGTCAATGACTTAGAGTTTCACTTCTGTATGACAGGTAGAAAGGCCATTAGTGCGCACATGTGTTGTTCGTGTTTAGTGTTGTTACCAGTTTTGGTAGGGTATGGAATGGACGTGAAGGAAGTCAGATGCTGAATGAAAGGCCTGAAGAACACTATGGTGCCGCGCAGATTAGAGGATGTCAGAAAAGTGCAGAGAGAGCTTGAGTTTCAAATGGTGCAGGACGAACACAGGAAGGCGGTAGACGTAGGAACAATCAATATTGTATTTGTAAACTGCCGTAGCTGTGTTGGAAAAGAAACAGAGCTGCAAGCGCCAATATAAAGCACTGAATCCGAAATCGTTATAGGTATGGAAAGCTGGCTAAAGCGGGAAATAAGTACAGCCGAAATTTTTACAAAGGACCTAACCGTGTTTAGAAGCGATAGATTACCTACAATTGGCGGTGGAGTGTTTATTGCTGTCAGAAGTAGTTAACCTTGTAGTAAAATCGAAGTTGGTAGTTCCTGTGAGTTAGTAGGGGGTAGAGATAATACTTAGCAACCGGAATAAATGAATAACCGGTTCTTTTATCGAACCCCCGATTCAGATGATACAGTTGCTGAACAGTTCAAAGACAACTTGAGTCTCATTTCAAATAGGGACCTGAGTCGAAACAAGGCCCCGGGAGTAGACAACATTCCATTAGAACTACTGACGGCCTTGGGAGAGCCAGTCCTGGCAAAATTCTACCATCTGATGAACAAGATGTATGAGACAGGCGAAATACCCTCAGACTTCAAGAAGAGTATAATAATTCCAATCCCAAAGAAAGCAGTTGTTGACAGATGTGAAAATTACGGAACTATCAGCTTAACAAGTCACAGCTGCAAAATACTAACTCGAATTCTTTACAGACGAATGGAAAAACTGGTAGAAGCTGACGTCGGGGAAGATCAGTTTGGATTCCGTAGAAATGCTGGAACACGTGAGGCAATAGAAACCTTACGACTTATCTTAGAAGAAAGATTAAGAAAAGGCAAACCTACGTTTCTAGCGTTTGTAGACTTAGAGAAAGCTTTTGACAATGTTAACTGGAATACTCTCTTTCAAATTCTGAAGATGGCAGGGGTAAAATACAGGGAGCATAAGGCTATTTACAATTTGTACATAAACCAGATGGCAGTTATAAGAGTCGAAGGGCATGAAAGGGAAGCAGTGGTTGGGAAGAGAGTGAGACAGGGTTGTAGCCTCTCGCCGATGTTATTCAATCTGTATATTGAGCAAGCAGTAAAGGAAACAAAAGAAAAATTTGGAATAGGTATTAAAATCCAGGGAGAAGAAATAAAAACCTTGAGGTTCGCCGATGACATTGTAATTCTGTCAGAGACGGCAAAGGACTTGGAAGAGCAGTTGAACGGAATGGACAGTGTCTTGAAAGGAGGATATAAGATGAACATCAACAAAAGCAAAACGAGGATAATGGAATGTAGTCCAATTAAATCGGGTGATGCTGAGGGAATTAGATTAGGAAATGAGACACTTAAAGTAGTAAAGGAGTTTTGCTGCTTGGGGAGCAGAATAACTGATGATGGTCGAGGTAGAGAGGATATAAAATGTAGACTGGCAATTGCAAGGAAAGCATTTCTGAAGAAAAGAAATTTGTTAACATCGAGTATAGATTTAAGTGTCAGGAAGTTGTTTCTGAAAGTATTTGTATGGAGTGTAGCCATGTATGAAAGTGAAACATGGACGATAAATAGTTTGGGCAAGAAGAGAATAGTAGCTTTCGAAATGTGGTGCTACAGAAGAATGCTGAAGATTAGATGGGTAGATCACATAACTAATGAGGAGGTGTTGAATAGAATTGGGGAGAAGAGGGGTTTGTGGCACAACTTTACAAGAAGAAGGGACCGGTTGGTAGGACATGTTTTGAGGCATCAGGGGATCACAAATTTAGGAGGAGCATTGGAGGGCAACGTGGAGGGTAAAAATCGTAGAGGGAGATCAAGAGATGAATACACTGAACAGATTCAGAAGGATGTAGGTTGCACTAAGTACTGGGAGATGAAGATGCTTGCACAGGATGGAGTAGCATGGAGAGCTGCATCAAACCAGTCTTAGGACCCACTCATACCATTATAGTTGGTGATGGCTTCATTCTACCCTCCATATGTTGGCAAAAATACATGTTTGAAGTGGTAGGCACAAAACGTCGTCCGAAATAGTACTGAGTGTCTTGTCAGAAAATTATTTCGAACAATTTATTCAGGAGCCCCTTCGAAGTGTAGATGAATGCGAAAACGTACTCGACTCCTTAGCAACATATAATCCTGACCAAATAGAGAGCATTATGACAGATACTGGGGTTAGTGACTACAAGGTGGTTGTAGTTAGACTGAATACCGTAAATTCCGAAATCATCAAAATAAACGCAGAATACATCAGCTTAAAAAACCAGACAAAAATCGGCTTGGCATGTTTCTAAGAGACAGTCTCCATTACTTCCAATCCGACTAACCGAGCAGGATAGCGCAGTGGTCAGCACACTGAACTCCCATTTGCAAGGACGACGGTTCAATACTCCATCCTGATTTAGGTTTTCTGTGATTTCCCAAAATCGCTTAAGGCAAATGCCGGAATGGTCAGGGCACGGCCTCTTTCCTTCTTCATCCTTCCCTAATCCGAGCCTGTGCTCCTTCTCTAATGACTTCGTGGTCGACGGAACGTTAAACACTAATCTCGTCCTACTCCTCCAGTCTGACTACGTAAGCGTTGACCACATGTGGTTTAAATCCAGAGAAAAAGTTTCGACGCCAGTTGAGAGATACTTATAGCTTAATGAATTCATCATCTCAGATTAAAGAACTGAAATCCTTAAACTATTCAACACTATTTATAAACATAGCTTTGACAAAGAATGTATTTAACAAGCTAAAATTTTAGTCATGCCCATCAAAGACCGGTATTTCCATTTTAAAAGTCGCTTAGTGTAAGTACGAGGCGTGTTTTTTAAATAAGTATCGTTTTGAAATTTAAAAAAAGACGTGCAAGATATCTCAATAATTTTGATTTTACATGAAAGTCTGTGCCTTAATCTACTTTTCTACATAATTTCCGTCAATACTGTGGCAGTTGTCATAACATTGTACCAGGTTTTGAATACCCTCCTCATAAAAGTCTGCAGCCTGACTTGTCAACCACTGCATCACCACTGTTTTGACTTAGTCATCGTCTTGAAGACGCTGACCGCCCAGGTGTTTCTTCCAGTGCAGGAACAGATGGTAGTCACTGGGCGCAAGATCGGGGCTGTACGGAGGATGATCTAGGGTTTCCCATCGAAGAGATGTGATGAGATCTTTGGTCTGATTCGCCACATGTGGACGGGCATTGTCTTGCAGCAAAACGACGCCCTTGATCAACTTCCATGGACTGCTGCTTTGATTCTGGCGTGACGTAGACCACCCATCGCCCGTAAAAATTTGGTTTAAGAAATCATCACCGTCGTTGTGGTACCGCTCAAGGAAAGTCAATGCACTGTCTAAACGTTTAGTTTTGTGCACATTCGTCAACATTTTCGGTACGCAACGTGCGGACAATTTTCGGTAATTCAAGTGCTCGGTCACAATGCCATACAAAACACTACGAGAAACATTAGGAAAGTCATCCCGCAAGGACGACCGAGCGAGGTGGTGCAGTGGTTAGCACACTGGACTCGCATTCGGGAGGACGACGGTTCAATCCCGTCTCCGGCCATCCTGATTTAGGTTTTCCGTGATTTCCCTAAATCACTTCAGGCAAATGCCGGGATGATTCCTTTGAAAGGGCACGGCCGATTTCCTTCCCCATCCTTCCCTCACCCGAGCTTGCGCTCCGTCTCTAATGACCACGTTGTCGACGGGGCGTTAAACACTAATCTCCTCTCCTCCGCAAGGACGAAATCGTAAGGCGTCGGTTTTCTCTCACCTTATTGTCCACTTCCTGCACCAAACTTTCATTAACGACCGAAAGACGCCCACTCCGTTGTACATCATGCACATTTGTG